>NC_143012.1:305494589-305704589 GCF_055824585.1 Amblyomma mixtum | reverse complement strand
CTCGATAGGTCGACCCGATGGTTCCCTCTCTTCTGCCGTCTAATTCTTATCTCACAGTTGCCGGTATCGAATTATTATTCTTTCCCACGGAGGGGAGCATGTCGTCGAATGAGCGCACGGACAAAACTCTTTATTGCTGACAGAAATGCAGCTGTATGCTGTGACGAGTGCAACAGCTCTGAAAATTTATTACATGCAACTGCGCCTTGTGTTGCACGTGCGGACCTTTCTTTCACTGGCAACGCTTTCACTTAAAACGAACACCTGTTATTACTTTTGTTGAGTGCAGAAAGAAACAATCCTTGTCCAATCGATTTCTTTTTTTTTTATCGAAAGTGCCTCGAACGTCAAGCCAACATTTGAAATCTGAGCTGCCTCCCAAGACCGTTCTTCGGTTTCAGCTAGTTGCATTCTAGTCGAGTCGCTCATTTTCGTGGAAAAGCTCTCAAGGCTGTTCTTAAGAATTTTAAATGTGGCGAAACGGAATTGGTAGAAAAGAGGAATGTATTCATTCTGCCTTGCTTCTTGATTCTTTTCTTTCATGCCATTTGGAGTAAGAAGCTTATAAAAACGAATTTTCTTTTCATTTTTGTCTTGTAGTTTCTCGCACATGCATTGCGAGTTGACAGCGAATGAATTTTTCATCTACATATGCGCGACGCTTAGCTTTTTCCTCTTTAATTTTGAAACATGGGTGCCTTGGTAACCACGCAAGGACTGTGAAGTAAAAACTTATTTGTTTTCACATCAGGGGACCTCTTGAGAAAGCAAAGAACCTCGAATCATTAGAAGCAGTGCCTACTCAAAGAATCATTAAAAGGACACTGAAGACGACTAAAAGCCGATCTGTATCGATATGGTACCCTGTTCTAATCACAGAGAAACAAAACGAGCTTGTTTAAACTGGAAAAGACCCAACACCGAAGTACAGGTCTCACCATCACCGGGCGATTTCGCAAGTAAAATGCGTGCGTCGACGCCGATTTCTGGCCCGGATCTCAGAGGCTAGGCAACACTACCATCCACTACAAAACGGTTGCAACCGTCCTTTTCGGTAAGGACGTCACAAATTTTAAATCCAGGAAGATTTTTAAATCCAGTCTTCTCGATACTAAGTGCGTCTTTCGCTGCAGGATAAACGCGAGCTTAGCCAGAAAAATCCAGGATAATCGATTTTTACGGAGCACAATAGTAGGATAGAGCTGTCCTCAGTGTCCTTTTGAGAATATGAGGAGACCGTCGAACACGCACTACGTCACACACCAAGGGAGAGGGAAGGGAACAGCAGCAGTCCGGCAGTTAAGGTAGGTGAGTGAACGAGCCACCCAACGTCAACGAACATTATACAGGGGTTAACTTTCAACCCGAACACACTCCAATCGCAACGGTATAACCAAGTCTCACATCCTCACCGATATCAAACTTTTACGAAGATATCGGCTATTTCAGGTGAGGTAACGTCACGAACACAGGCAACACCAGACGCACTATACGAGTTGATAGCCAAGAATCTTGTGAGCAATCCTATAGATCATTCTCTTCCCCAAAAACATCTGAGCTCACTTCTCTAGGAACGATTATATGCTCACTGATTCCCACCGAAACTTAGCACGTGAAAACTGAATTGGCCCCTACGGAGAGGATAAACATAGAACTCCCGTGCTTCGTTGATCGGAGGAAAACATTATGGTCTCCCTGTCATTTAGTCAGACGCCTATAATCTCAGAGAATCCGGCAAAGTACCTCACAAGCAATGCGCACATTGCATCATCCATGCCTCAAGAGTATCCCTTTGTGATTCAGGGGCATCTTCAGTGCGCAGGTTTATGCGCAGTTGATACTCTGTGCGATTCCGAGAAGTGCGTTAGATCCACACGTGCCCTGCACCGTGCGTAGTATGTATCTGCGCATGTTTCTCTCTTTCCTCTTTCCCTCTTTGTATCGTTTCCTTACAGCGCGATTCAGGTGTCCACACAGAATTGCATAATAGCGCCAGATTTTCTTTACTCAGACCTTTCCTCCTCATATTCCTCCTCCTCCTCCTCATCCAACGCAAAAACACGCACATCTTCACGACAAGAATACAGAGATTTCCCCTCTAGCCCATTCGGACATCACACCCATGCTCTCCTAAATTCCATCTTAGCTCCGCCCCATCCCAGGCAAGCAGCTCGCTGCAGCTTATGACGCTGCGAAAGCAGCTTATTCTCTTCTGTTCCAGCAGATCCGCGCCGCATTGGGGTGATTGATTTTCGCTTTGGTACCTGTTGCGACTATACCTTGACCCCTGGCGCCAGGCATTAAAAGGAAGGTTAAGTGATTGTGCGAGGCTGGGTCATCTGGATCTCAAGTACACGCCTATGCCCTTTCCTTGGACGTATTTGAGAAACGTGTTGACGAAACCTGACGCTCAAAAGAACATGCGCCCACGGCTTCACCCGTAATGCCGAGCGAATCGCGGACGGTTGGGTCTCCAGCATCGTCACATTTCAGACGTGTGTCACTGGCGAAAGGACCCTCACGGACAGAAGCGAGGAACTAAATATGCCTGCTCTAATCGCGGCCATCGACAGATCTGTTATCGCTGACCGTATTTAAGCTGCCTTCGTCTGCCCATCTGAAGGCAGTGCCGTCTCTTAGATGGAAAGGCCCTCATCCTATTTTTCTTTCGGCTTGCTAAAAACAAAACCTGGCGTGGTCCATGACCGTACAAGTGGATCGACCTCGACGAACAAACGGGATGTGCTGCCTGTGGGACGGTCGACGTTATTTGTCTTCGCCTCTCCCACATACCGCAAGCGGGATGCTTTTCACTGTCCCGGTGCTCAACTTCATTGTATCAACAACGCGTACTGCTTCTCAAAGGGTCTGAATTGCTGCGGTCTGTTTGCACTCGGTTCCCGTGTCAAGTAATTGCTGCCCTGCGGTCTCGGTGCAAGAGCCACGATTGCCTGCTGCACTTTCACTGTTTACGCTTGTCTCGATCGCATTTCACTCCCGCTTTATTTACCGACGTAACTGGCTTGCTGACAGCTGCTTGGTGGCCACGCTGTCTACCGCTTTATTTCGCTTTGTCATTCGTTTCAGCGGCTGGTTCTGGTTCTTTACGGCTGAGAGATGAACGACGAGTCATCTGTCGTTTATACGCCGACAGGGTCAGGCACCGGGAGGATGCTTTTCTGGTCCACAGAGGGTATTCGTTTTGATTAGTTTCTCTGTTCACAGATTAATCCAATAGGCCTATCTTGAAACCGAAACAGGTCTGTGTAGAACATGAGTACAGCCGATGGTCCGCTGACAGTAAGAGAAGGATCTACGTGGTTAATAATAAATAATGATACTAGTATTGAGAGTAACACTAAACGTATGAGCATTTTCAACACTATTAACAGCTGTTTGTTGTCTGCAGACATAAAGCAGTTTCCAACTCGTCAATGCGTTGTCTGTATGAGAGAGAGAGAGAGAGAAAGGAAAGAAGAAAGAGAGAAAATAAAAGTTCCATCCGTACTGTCCATCTCTTTCGTGAAGATGAAAAGCAGACAACAAAAACAAATTAGCGTCAACAGTTTGCACACGTTTCTCTTTGCAAAAGTCTCTGGCTTTTGAAAAGTCGCAGTGCTTCTGAATTCCTTCCGAAAGGAGGAAGGCTGCATGGAAGTCTGTGGCTTACCCAAAGATTTAAACCATTGGACTGAGGCCGTCCGCGGCTTGCCTTGCACTTGTAGGTGTCGCAGGCTCTAATAGTATTCGAATTACTTTAATTAAACCGTGTTCGTCTCCACTTGTATACGACGTCAGCCCACATGTGAGCACATAAATCGGCTCTCTCGTCACCATCTATCCTGATCTGGTATGGGACCCAGCAGAATCTTATCATGCGTCCTTCTGTTCCAGTTTTTTCTATATTGTGTATGATGCTTCCTTATCAGGGCTCGATTGCGTTTTTGTAATGTGGTGCTGCGAGTATAAAGTATAAGTTATGCTGTTTTCAATGTTCTCATTTATGATTTTACCTGTAGCTACACAGACAAACACCGGTTAAAATTGATGCACACTTCGGTAGCCCGATTATTTTTTCCCAGTTGTCTTGTGCTACAGCACTTCCAACGCAATTGGCTGTTTTTAAGAAAAGGAAGCAGGGAACGTTTTGTTTTCGTGGTGCGGGTGTAGTTATGTATACCGCTTTGTTCAGAATTCTAAGGTATAATGAATCGGAAGTGTTGATGTCGACAGAGTTAAACCCTCTTGTATGTTTCAGATCGAGATAAAACTAGAAGCTTTCATACCCTGGAAGGCGAATTAGTTGCTTTTCCCCTTCCCAAGATGTGACGGTTAGAATGTGACGCTTAAACTCGAAGCTGAGCATGTTGCTTTCGTGCGACGAATACACCTCCTTCTATATGCCTTGTTTTCATTTTATTTAGACGCCAAGAATTCATTACAACTCCGCATACAGGTGGCACGATATATGCGTGTTTATGCTCTTAACTATGTAAGCGTGTGTTGTGCTGCATTTGGTTTTATGGCGCAAGAGGAATTATGCAAGCGATTGCATGTAACATGTTTTATTATGGTGGTAACTATGGTGATGATTGTATTGTCAACGCAGCGCTGTCGTGAGCGAAGTCACCGAAATAAATGAAACGGTTATTCAGTAGTAACTGACAAATGTCTCGGTAGATGTGTTCATACCTGTGTCATGTGAAGACAAAATTTCCTTTCTCTGGCCTATTTTCTGTTCGACAAAAGGCCTGCTCAGTCTTTCTAGTCTATCTGCCGAGCTTGGAAGTTTCTATGAAGGGTACTGAGAAAGACAAGAACAGTGGCTTTAGGCCTCTTCACAAGGCTGATGTATTTTAGAGGAACAATTTTCTTCTTTCATATTATTAAATCCAAGGAGATTTGTAACACCCAGAACCATCCACAAAGTGCAACTCGCGCCGAATTGCATAACAGGCTTGCACAGATGGAATGCGGTCGATATGTGCCGGCTCTGCAGCAAGAACATATCCGAGAAAGCAATAGTCTTCAGTCCAGCAGCGAAGAGATGCAGGTGCAAGTGGCGAAGTCGATTCTTCCCGGGCAGACCAAGCCGCAGGCCGGGCGCGGACGCCTGGGGATCTGCGGCAGAGTGGTCAAAGCACTCGCTCTTCCAGCGCCAACGCCTGTGTAACAAAAACCAAAACGACTCATAAAAAAACGCAGAAGGAACGGGCATCCCCAACAAGAAGCGCCCGTAATGCGGAAACCCGCCACCCAGCATTAGATTCAGCTACTGCTCGAGATATCGCAGCTCCAGTTCCCTTTGGGCGATCCATTCCACTCCTCCGAGCAGCTGTAATACAAAACAAAGGCTGCAGAAGCGAAGTTGTATTACACGCACGACCACATCACGAGACCAGGATGCATGTTTTTGAAGCTTTGAGGCTCTGAACCACCGGAATAAAGATGAATAAGTGAAGAATTTGCAAAATAGAAGAGTTCAGAAGTAGTTTACACACACATTCAACTCGTTTTCATACTTTCTTTTCAGTTTAAAAGTTCGTCAGCAGGTCCCAGGTTCAGGTTGCTGCCATAATTACTCTATATTTGCTGAAATTCAGACACCAAACCGTTAAATAACATCTTGCTTAAAGAAAAACTAAGCTGAAACTGGTGATTTAGCTTCTGAAGTCATGGTCAGCACATTGTCTTTCCAGCTACGCAACGAAATGATTAAGGCGGCATGTATGAATGGCATTATTGCACAAGTCGATAGTCCACTAAGAAGTTAAAAGCTAATGAAACCGACCCTTTCTGCCGCCAAGGAACTCACGCACTCTCCCCACGATGTCAAATGCAATCAGAGCATCGATTACGGGCTGAAGAGTTTTTCTGTGGTTGTGCGACAAACCACCAGCGGATAAGCAAATAATTCATGCGACCATCATTTCGCACCAGGACCCGAATATGCCGCCGGTTAGTTTATCGGTGGCACACATACGACGCAAAGAATGTGTCAAATGAAGCGAAGCCATTGCTACGTTTATATTTGACCCTTAAGCCACGCTGTTACATTTAGGGCGACAAAATGAGGGCGGTAGCTACAAGGGGAAAGATCTGAAAGAGAAAATGAAGGTTTTGAAAAAACGCTTTTGGTTAGTTTTCATATGTTTGTGATAGGGAGAACATTAAGTGTTTTCGATCTAAGAAATAGAGTTATGTAAGTGAATTGCTTGTTAAGGGCTGAAACATCTACGGAAAGCGGGGAGCGGAAAGTAACAGCCATGTTTTCAATTAGGGGAAAATAATTCCACGGTCTTACAGCTGTCTTTTGCAAGGAAGCACATTGTTAGCGAACGAGCAGTTTTGGAAATTAATCCCCAGCGGCCTCATTACCGCTACGCTAAGAACAGCGCAGGTACCGCCAAATTAATTCGAAACCTTGTGCAGGCCTCTTGGCGGCACTAATAACAAGTTTTATCGACAGAGTTGGTCGTAAGAAAGAGGATATTAAGTATTATCTCCTATTTTATAATGATGAAGTCATTGTTAGTTCGGCTTATCCTTCCTGAGTGATTCTGCCGGAATTGCCGTTTCTTCAATTTCGCTGCGCGTTTTGTGCAATCCACAGCAGAGCCCCCGTCGTTAGATAGAATTCTAGTATAGAAAAATTTAAAAAAAATTACTTAAGAAGAAAACATTTAAAGCCGTCAGTGAGTTGTTGCTTGAGTTTGCTTCCTTACATACTCGTTGTTTACCTAAGGCTTTAACTCACCGCACAGCAAGCATAAGTAACAGTTCTGTCCAACATTCTTAATCTGCTCTTGTCGTTCGGAAAAAATTATATGATCATGCGTATTTGTTCGTCTTGGAACAAACTGCGCGGAAAAACAGCTTCGCTACGAATATCGAGAGAGAAATAACGCATCTCTTTCACGCTGAAAATAGGCGGATGAAATATGATATCTTTTGAGCTTCGTTGATTTCACAGCACAACAAGCTATTCATTTCGTCCAGGCAAGAACGAATAGAAAGGCAAATATAAACTCCGCATATCTAGCGTGATGTTTCAATTTGCCGTTCGGCTTCGATGCAGTCGTCTCAAGATCAGAGCACGGAACCCTATACCATGCCAAAAATAACTGGTCCGTATCGATCCGCAAAGGTTCTCTCTAAGAAGGCACAAGCAATGCGCATAAGGAACAATTCGCGTACCTCAGAAACAAGGAGAGACAAGAAACTCAGTTCGTTCTCGTTTTACAAAGTCGAAATTCTGCAGCGCTTAAACAAAAGGACGCTTTGAATGTCCTTTTTTTTTTTGCGTCAGGTCGCTTGCGTGGATTTGGGCAACTTTTTTTTTTTTATCACAGGTATACAAAAATATCCGTATCACTTTGTCCCATGAGGAGAAAACGACTTAGGCGATTATCCTGCTGGCGCACTTGCTTCACAGTGAACGCAGTGTAGCAAAGCAAAAGTATAAAGAGAAAGCGAAAGGTGGGACTCGGAGAGATCTGATCACGCCATTGCTTTCGCCAGCACGTCTCCAAGAACTCTTTTTTTTTTCTGCACAAGATGGCGTGCAGTCTCCGCGCGCTGGCTGTTTCGTAACCCTGCTTCGCAACCTGCACTGTGATGCATGCCTAATGCCCCCCACCCACGTAACTGGTGCGATATAGGCCCACCGATGCGCGCATCTGCTAGCACGGACGTGTCTCGAACGGTCCTTGCAAACGCGCGGGGGAGTCGCGACACATGATGTAGTCTGGGCGCTACAAGAAACGGAAGCCGCCTCTAGCCTCTGGCTGTTGCCTTCTTGCTTGCTGCATCCTCGCCAAAAAAATAAAAACAAATGAATTAACGATGTGTTGTCTGACATACTAAGATACTCGATTCGTGTGTTCCTGATGTTCAACGGCGCGCGCTTCGTTAGGTTGACAGTTTTTGGTAGTTAACGTGAACAATTCACGAAGTGGCTCATATTTGTCGAGCCGCTATATTGAAGCGTTAATGGAGAGTGGGGGGAAACGCGACATTTTTGTACTTGCTGCCGCCTAACTTTTCAACGCGTAATCGAATTAACTAGATGTTTAGCCGGCACGGCCCATTTCGTGTTCACTGAAACTCTACTTAAGGCTGAAGAAACTTCTTCCCTAGGTAGCTAAACAAAAAAAAAAATTGCTTGATGCGCCTTGCTAGGTTCTCTTATTTATTACAATTTGTTTTTGCTCTTACACAAAGTTTGCGCCTCGCATCATTCGGAGAGAATGATTTTAGCAGCCGCCGATCGAGATTACTCCCGGGGAGGGGGGCTTGATTTCAAGGCAAACTCTGCCTTGAAATCTGCCTTGATGCCTTTTCCACTTCCGGTCTGGTGACGTCGCTTTCCTTTAGCCAATGGGCGAATTTTATGACCAACGGCGCATTTAGGTCCCGCCTGGTATCTAATGCGCATTGAAAAAAAAAATGCATGAAAAAATGAATTATTCAGTCTCCCGCCGGATGTCAAGATATTGGCTTAATGCCCATACATGCGGAATTTTTCATTCTCTTGTTTACACACATAGATTCCTGGGAGTCCTCAAACCACTCCTGGCGCAGTGGTGCAGCGGTTAACTGATGCGCCACTGCCCTGCAGTGGCAGGTGCTGCCATAGGATGGGGCTTGTGCGATCCAGGTTGCTTTTCCCGAGCAACCCCTCGCTACCAGTCATTAATTTAACTGCCACCTGCCACGGTGGCAAGTTTGTTCACAATCCGGCTTGCAGGTTACGATGACGCCACAAGGTCACGTGTCCTAGGTGGCCCACCAATGGTTGCTTCTCCGGAAATTTCTCTCACAATGCCGACAACGCCGGATTTTCTGCAGGACGGTAGCATTTACGCTATCGCCAAAAGTTACGAAGTGTTGACACGGCCGCAGGTGCGGAAAGGCCCTCGACTAATGGTTTCCCCGCCAAGAAAGGACGATATATACGGAGTCCTGGTAAGCAAACTGATGCAGGGAGTGACGGCTGCGCGGCGCTATATGCGAACAGTTTCCAATATGACGCGTTCCACGCACTCTGTATGCAATGCACCTTACGCTCACGTGCCCCGTGCATTTGCATATTGCAGACTGATGCGTACAAATGAAAAGGACAAGCAACGAATGAGATGAGGACACAAAATCGATGTTAATCGATGCAGATTAACGAACGGTGCGATCGCTTTTCTCTTACGATGTGCGATGAGCGTTTCATTTCATCGAAATGAAATATGTGAACACCAGCCATGCCATCACTGACCGCCAGTGAACGAAAACCTTACATTTGTACTTTTAACTCTATAATGTTTCATTTGTTGATGATAGCCATAACATAGTGCGCACGTATCTCTTCAGTTCTCACTGATAGGTTCCTCTTGTGTGCACTCACCAGCAACGAAGTACTGACCTCCCTCACTGTGAAGCAACACGTGCGATGCCAGAAAACACGGGAACGAAAACACGTTGCCGTTTCCCGTAATCACACCGGCCACGAGCACTGAAAAGACTTCGGCTCGGCGGGTCTATACGCCCATAACTTAGGAGGGTAGATGTGTAGGCCAGTTGGTCTAGCTCCTTCTATACGCCCATGTTTTGGCGCTGTAATAGATATATATATATATATATATATATATATATATATATATATATATATATATATATATATATATATATATATATATATATATATATATATATATATATATATATATATATATATATATATATATAAACAAGGGAAGGGAAATGAGGGGCTCGTTATAAATATGACAGAAGCCAACAGCCACAGAAACCAAGGGGCACAGGGGATTTTTATTTATTTATTTATTTTGTGGTGTTGATCAATTTAGAATATTACTGAATATGTTATCGCTTAAAGAAAATTGATTAGAAAAGCAGAAGAAAAAACAACCACATGCCGCCGGTGGGATCCGAACCCACGACCTCCGAATTACGCGTCCGGTGCTCTACCTCTGAGCTACGGCGACGGCTGTCAAATCTTCTGCTTTCGGGGGTATTTATGTTTACAAGTAACCTAACCTTGAGAGTGTTCATCAGCGCCACCCACGTTCATAAGCGGCGGACGCAGCTTCCACCCTCTCCGTTCGATGACGTTCTACGTCACACTCTGCGGTAACTCAGGACGTTCTACGTCCGCCGCTTATGAACGTGGGTGGCGCTGATGAACACTCTCAAGGTTAGGTTACTTGTAAACATAAATACCCCCGAAAGCAGAAGATTTGACAGCCGTCGCCGTAGCTCAGAGGTAGAGCACCGGACGCGTAATTCGGAGGTCGTGGGTTCGGATCCCACCGGCGGCATGTGGTTGTTTTTTCTTCTGCTTTTCTAATCAATTTTCTTTAAGCGATAACATATTCAGTAATATTCTAAATTGATCAACACCACAAAATAAATAAATAAATAAAAATCCCCTGTGCCCCTTGGTTTCTGTGGCTGTTGGCTTCTGTCATATTTATAACGAGCCCCTCATTTCCCTTCCCTTGTTTGCTTAATTGCTTAGCGAGGGCCTCGGTTCTGGCAGCCTTGATGCCATAGGAGGCATAAGAGGGTTCTCACGCAGCTTCCACCCTCTCCGTTCGATGACGTTCTACGTCACACTCTGCGGTAACTCAGGACGTTCTACGTCCGCCGCTTATGAACGTGGGTGGCGCTGATGAACACTCTCAAGGTTAGGTTACTTGTAAACATAAATACCCCCGAAAGCAGAAGATTTGACAGCCGTCGCCGTAGCTCAGAGGTAGAGCACCGGACGCGTAATTCGGAGGTCGTGGGTTCGGATCCCACCGGCGGCATGTGGTTGTTTTTTCTTCTGCTTTTCTAATCAATTTTCTTTAAGCGATAACATATTCAGTAATATTCTAAATTGATCAACACCACAAAATAAATAAATAAATAAAAATCCCCTGTGCCCCTTGGTTTCTGTGGCTGTTGGCTTCTGTCATATATATATATATATATATATATATATATATATAAGGGATAACAAAATCTTCAAGGCAACTGATTAAAAATATAATAAGTTGGGGAAGTCACATTGAAAAACTTAACAGATTTATTCAACGTTTCGACCAGGGACTGGTCTTTTTCAAGAATATATATATATGTGTGTGCGCCTGACTGCAAAGGCATATAGGACGTTCGCGTGTCAGGCCAATGTGTTCCGTATCGGCCGCAAGGATCAAAAGGATGCCAGAGACGAACCTCTGCGTGGCCAGCTTTTCTCGGCGATACGGATGTACTTCCATTACTGGTTCCGTGTCCGCGGGTAGGTTGATCACATGAAGCACACTAGTCCAGCTGCTACCACTGCGCAGCAACTGTAATAAAACTCCCAATTTCGTTGCGAGGTCCATTTCCTGCCATTTAGTAACGTCAACGCTGCTCCCCAACTTCGACGAAAACAAACCGAGGAAAAAATTACTTTTCGCTAGTACCTTATGCATTTCTGACGCCGTGGTACAAGAATCGAAACAGACAACTTTCTTGGGGAGACACATTCATCTTAACAGCGTTACGCAAAAGCGCTAGATGGCTAGTTTCTATCGAGTTTAACGTCCCAAAGTGACTCAGGCTATGAGGGATGCCGTAGTGGAGGGCTGTGGATCATTTCAGCCCCCTGTTTTTTTGTTGTTTTTTATGCGAAGCATACTAAAATAGCCCAACCCAGCTCCTCGAGCGCGGCGGTGTCGTTACCATTGACCTTTCGTGACCTCCATGTCATACCACGTGATGCGTGACGTCACAGCAGATGAAAAACGGGGGCCCAACTCGCGCCGTCGCGCGAGGCGTCGTGACCAAGGGTGACCACGTGGTGCGTGACGTCACAGCAGATGAGAAACGGGGGCCCAGCTCGCGCCGTCGCGTGAGGCGTCGCGACCAATGTGTTTCCTGCTTCTGCCGCTAGGTGCGCTGTAGTGAACACGTGATGCTGGAGCGGCGGTATACAAGGGGTGCGCCTGCCTCTGCTAGACGTACACGGGATAGAGATGCCTCCTGGAGACAGGGCTGCTCGTTGGAATGAGAAGCAAAAGTTGCGGCGTGCTACACAGACTGATGAAGAGCGTGAAGAACGTCTAGCCAAGCGGCGTGCTCGATATGCAACTCGGCGACAATATGCTTCGCATCTGACTAGGCTTAACCTAAGCTAAGCCTCAGCCATTTTTTTTTCACGTGCACTGACACCTCACAATACACGGGCCTCTAACATTTCGCCCCCACCGAAGTGCGAGCGCCGCTGCCAGGATCGACCCCTCATCTTTCGAGTCAGCAGCCGAGCACCATAACCACTGAGCCACCACGGCGGCTGCGCGATAGCGTTAGAGGATGACATTAATTAGTGGCACTAATCAGCGACACTAATTAACTACGCGTTGCTGCACTGTAATCTACACAATGTATGAGGCGAAGTGCTTTAACGATACCTCTCTGAGCGAACGTTCCTTGGTATGTGTAGAGGTAGTGTGTACTGCTCGCGATCCATTCAAGGGGCAGAAGTTTGAGTCCTACACTTTATCAATGAATTTTTATTTTAATCGATATTGAGATGACTCTGTCGTCACGACCCTCTCGACCAATGAGGAATTTTGAGTTATGGCGCCACGGCGGGTTTCCCGCTTTAAGGGGCCCTTAATGCTATTGCGTCAGTATTAGCGTTATTAAAGCACAGCCGGGTCTCGGTGCAAGTATCAACGCATGCGAACGAATTAAAACACGTGGGGTGTTTTAATCCGTTTCAAGCCAGCGATATGTGGGTGACATAAACCGTAGGAAGCGTTCAGACTGCCTGTCGTGCCGCTTTTCAACGCCCATACGAAGATTAACGACAAGGAAAGTGATCGTGGTGATGACGGGAGCTCTTCCAAGGACAGTCGCGCCACACGCTAGCGCAGTTCCGATGACCACTGGCGAGAGCAGTGTTCGATCGATCTCCTGATGCGGATGCGATTGAATTGCACTGCCGCCGTAGGCCGATCGTAATTGGTATAATGTAATGTCGAAAGCGGTGCGTACGTGCCTCTATACTAACTCGTATGCTATTTGTGTTGCAGAAATAGAAATCAGCGAAAAATTACTTAAGCTGCATATAACATAAATCGCCTCCGCGATGGCTCGGTGGTTTTGGTGCTCGGCTGCTGACCCGAAAGACGTTGGTGCGATCCCAGTCGCGGCGGTCGAATTTTGGCGGAGGCGAAATTCTAGAGGCCCGTGTACTGCGCGATGTCAGCGCATGTAAAAGAACCCCAGGAGCCCTTCACTACGACGTCCCTCATAGCCTGAGTCGCTTTGGGACGTTAAATCACCATAAACCCATAACCCCGTATATCATAGAAATACGTCTTAGTTAAAGGGAAGCTGAAATGGTTTTAAGATAATTACAGGCTATTAAAAATTTTAATCTATGAATCTTCTAGGCAAAGCATGCAAAAGAGTTTTGCACTAGCGTTTAAAATTGTGACGTAATCGTCGACTAAAAGCTTGACGATGTTCAGGCTTCTCCTCACAGCGTTGGAAAAGTGCGGAGAAACTCGCAGTGACGTCAATGTTGTAATTTCAGATTCCCGCTGCATTTGCCTGCATGTCGTTTTGCGTTGTCCGATTCCGCCTAACAATGCTTCGTGAGCTCACCTTCGATGGCCTTGGTTTTGTTCCATAAAACAACTTTTTCTTCACTGGAAACGTATCGCCGTCGTACGTGACGTAATTATCGGGGCATTTGCCCGTCGCTGTGCACTGCAGAGAAGCCTGATCGCCGATGCCGCTTTATTCGGGGATTAAGCCGCCATTTCAAATGCTAGCGCAAAACTATTTCGCGGGCTCTACCTGCATGTTTTACACCTTCGGTTCTTTTAAATTCATGGAATTCTAGAACCTCTTCAGTTAAAGACAGCAATGGCTGCGCTGTCGTCTTATCTTAATTCACCCTGCCTCCCTATGAGAGGCGCGACTGTGGGCTGCTAAAGGTGTATATGCGTGGTGTTACATACCAGAGATAAGCAATCGTTTGTTTAAATTTGCGATTAGTAAATTGTCGTTTGAAACGTGCTAATTTTTAACTGGTGCGTGCAGTTGTCTGGCTGTAGTATCCGCTTTGAAGTAGACCTACACTCTGTATCACCGAACCATATCGAACACAGCCATTATCTTCGTTCACTGGCCACTGCCTGATGCAAGACGGGCATTTTTTTTTCTTTTTTGTGCATGCATATCAACGCGACCATATGCTGGATTGATTAACTGATTACTGGCTGGTGATTTTGCGCGTTTAAAGACATTAGCCACAACACGGTGCAGCTATCTACATGATATTATACGCATCCTAACAGAAAATCGGAGCCGTGATGCGTCATACGTGGACACGTAAGTACTGCACTATATACGGAGCATATGGGCGCACATATGTCCCAATTATAAGCGGGTAGTGCGTTACAGTAGTCATATCCCTATACACAGTGTTCTTCCATGTATAGATTCGTTTGGACTTGCACACGACTGTCCGTTCGAGCTGAGCGCACAAACCAATCCTGTTCAAGATCGGCAAAGGGTTTTTTCAGAGCGACGGGGTGCGTTTGAATATTTGCGGCACCTTCCACACACATACACGTCTTGCTACTGAGGTCACATAAAAACCACAATGCGTGCAACAGCACTTTCGGGTCACCAGCCGAGCACCGCTACCACTGAGCCACCGCGGCGGCTTTCAACTGCACAAGACACGAGGACATGTGCACATCAAGAAACAGACGACACAAAACCTTGTTGCATCTCCTTCTTGCTTGCTTCGTCCTTGTGTTTCGTTTCGCTGTTGTGCACATTGTTGATTCGTGGCAAACAGTCCGAACGTCAGTGCTGATATACATAAGATCAAACCTTAAAGTAGAAAAACACGTGATAGTATTCGATACACACCTTTCGGCCCGCAACAGAGGCAACCTTCGGCGTCCGGGCCAGAGACAACCTTGCAGCTTGTCTGGGAGGCGACACCGGAGCGGCAGTCGGTGCACTCTGGGCAGAGCTCTGACGGACACAGCGGCAACCGGGCCGCCGACGCGCCTACAGCGACAATGATACAGAACAGCAAGCAGGCTCGAGCCGAGCCGTCCATCGCGGTGGTTCTTGTGTTCTTTGGCAGCGTCTAACAGGGAGTGCAAGAATCGCCGTGTTTTCCAATGCGTGTTTCCTTAAGCTGTCTCTTATATATATATGCTGTGGTTGCCTCCTACATGGTAACCACTGACCTTGTTCGCAACCGGCTGGAAAGGAAGCCACACGTGCGCTTGCTTCTGTGACGTCAGCTGTTGGTTCCTCGGGATGAAAGAATACGCGGCAGGCTGTCCCGTGATCACCGCCGATATAGCACAGCAAATAAATGTGGTGCGCATCTACAGGAAACACTGATAACTCTTTCGTGAGCCAGGAAATGTGCAATTTATAACGCTAAAGTGAGCTCGCATGTATGAAGCGCTTCGCTGACTTTACCAAACGAGGCTGCTCTGACTTCACGAAACATTATTTGCCAAGGCAGTGGTGCGTTTACAGAACTTTCATGCTTAACTTAGGTGTGCTTAGTGCTTAGGTAGTGCTCGATGGATCTCAAGCACTGTTAACCTGCAATTGCTTAATGAAAGTGGTTGCAGGCCCGGCAAGCTGTTGGTCTAAGGTTTTGGCCTAAAAAAAAAATCGTGCTAGCAGTGTAATCGAATGAAAACAATTTGCATGAATTGAAATGAACGGCACGCAGTTTAAGGTCATACTAAATGTCTGGTAACAATCAAAGGCCTCACAACAATTTAACAACAGCCGCCGCGGTGGCTCAGCGGTTATGGTGCTCGGCTGCTGACCCGAAAGACGCGGGTTCGATCCCGGCCGCGGCGGCTGGAATTTCTTTGGAGGAGAAATTCTAGAGGCCCGTGTACTGTGCGATGTCAGTGCACGTTAAAGAACCCCAGGTGGTCGAAATTTCCGGAGCCCTTCACAACGGCGTCTCTCATAGCCTCAGTCGCTTTGGGACGTTAAACCCCATCAACCAAACCAAACCAAACAATTTAACAACAAGAAAAAAAGGCGTCGCGGTAGCTTCCTCCTGTCATCAAAAAAATTCCAATAAGGAAAGGTGTCCGGCAAGGAGACTCAATCTCGCCTATGCTATTCACTGCCTGTTTACAAGAGATATTCCGGGGCCTGAAATGGGAACAGTTGAGGATAAGAGTTAATGTAGAATACCTGAGTAATCTGCGATTCGCTGATGACATTGCCTTGCTAAGTCACTCAGAACATGAACTGCAAAGCATGATCAATGAGTTAGACAGGCAGAGCAGAACGGTGGAGCTAAAAATTAACATGCAGAAAACCAAAGTAATATTCAACAGTCTAGCAAGAGAACAGCGGTTCGAATTGATGGCGCGGTGCTGGAAGTAGTAAGAGAATATGTCTATTTAGGGCAGGTAGTGACAGCTGATCCGGATCATGAGAGGGAAATAACTAGAATAGGAATGGGGTGGAGCGCATATGCAAGGTTCTCTCAGATCATGAATGGCAGTTTGCCAATACCCGTCAAGAGAAAAGTCCACAACAGCTGTATCTTACCGGTACTCACATATTTGGCAGAAGTGGGCTTGTGCAGGGCATGTAATGTGAAGGCAAGATAACCGGTGGTCCTTAATGGTAACGGAGTGGATTCCAAGAGAAGGCAAGCGTAGCAGAGGACGGCAGAAAGTTAGGTGGGCGGATGAAATTGAGAAGTTTGCGGGGATACGGTGGCCGCAGCAGGCAAAGGACAGGTTTAATAGGAGAGACATGGTAGAGGGTTGCCTTGCAGTGGGCGTAGTCAGACTGATGATGATGATGAAAACCCTGCCACAATTTTTTTTTTCGCTAATTTTACAGTTTTAATACATTGCATTCGCATTCCTACTTCTTCCGTGAGACATTATTTCCATGCATTCCAGGAAATTCTGATCAAAATCGCGCGACAGAGTCCCCAGGGGAGCAAGAAACTGGCTCGTGACACCGGGTGCTTACGAAAGACTGCGCGGTTGTAGAGAAAATTTAACGAGCATCGTCGTAAACCCCCTCCCAGCGTGCAGGTGCACCGCGAGACCGTCATCATGGGAGTATCCCTGCACGCCGCATTGTTAACGCACATAACCCGATCGACGACCTCCGAGTTTTATGGCCACGGACGGCTGCAGAATGTCGGTACGCGTTTGATTTTACGGGCACTTCGAAAACAATTGACGTCATGCGAGCTCTCAGAAAGATGGAATTTCGGGGGCTAAAACGCAAAAAGAAGAAAGAAAAAGTGAACAAAAGAAATTAAGGCCGACGACTTTATACGGTGAGGTGTCACAGTGGAGCGCCGTCGGCGGCTGCCGATACAATATATAGCCGTGACACAAAAGCTTCGTTACATCGCCGTACGGAGCGATGCCTCTGTCAGATGGAGCTGTTCGGCAGCTCGCCGAGACGGGCACGCATTGTGTAAGGACATTTTTTTGTTATATGTATTAAAAAGTGCGAGCACTATGCAACTCGGTTTTCTCCCCTTAAAGGGTCACTTTACAATCCTCAAAGTTTGAAAAAATATGCGCGAGTTAGAATAAATAAAGCTTTTTGCTGCAGGTTGAGAAAACAGCAAGCAACAAAAAGGTAGCGAGGACGCCTACTGATTACCGGTTACAAGACGCGGTTTCTTATGCATACTGAGTCGAAGCAGTACAGTAAGTTGCGATGGGTTCCTGGAAATCGGGATAAGTTATTAGCCATGCGCAGGGAAGAAGACAACGCTGGTCAAAGTCGCATGGGCTTGAACGAAAAGCCATTACGACGGGAAATCTAGAACCGCGTTCACACGCATCGCTTGCAAGTAAGCAAAGATTGCTCCCAACAGCAGTTTAAGTTGGTGCAGTACTCACCTACACGGGCAGACGGAGGGGCTCAGAACACGAGAATTATACTCACGAACAGTGAAAAACTTTGGTCGAAGCGGTATTTCGAATGACGTAGCTTCGCTGTAACGAGTGTAATACTACCGTTCCATGTCCTTCCTAGATTGCAAGGGCAGCACGCCGAGCCTCGACTTATGAAGTCGAACAGTAACACTCGCCGAACATTCCCCTGCTTCTCCAGTTAGCTTAATACCACTGGAATTCCTTTCTGTTTTGTTGAAATCGATTTTCAGACAGCTTCGCGTCACCCCTCTATAATGGCATGCTGTCAAACCGAGTTATTGAGCTGTATTAGTTTTATTCATTAGCTGCACGAGCATGGAGATGTTTGTTTTTACCGACGTGCATTTGCGAAACACGGGAGAACTAATTTAACGAACTAATGCAATGCCTCGAAACATAATTTGCACAACAGGAGGACCTTCAAAACCCGAAAGCGTCCATTGCAACCAGTCTGCACGAAGCATGCAAATGTTTGCCCTACTTAACAGAAGTGACACACGACTTCCCGCCCAATTTGAGGGCGAAGCCAAATCAGACGCACACACTTTGCAAGGATCGAGGAATAAAGAAAATGAAGAAGGTTGTTAAATACGGGAAGCTGGCCGAGTCTCTGTTAACTCATGTTGACGACTAAATAGCGTGACCAGACGTACACAAAGAACGAAAAAGCGACAGGACCAGAAAACTCAATTTACGCAACAAATATTCAAGAAAATGCGATTGTGTGATGGTATGTGCATTCGCAGACGCGTCGTGCTGCACTGCGCGCGTGTCTTTCTAGCTTTCAGTTCGAAAGTTCAGCCGCCGGCATAATTAAGTGCACGTTTACGTGAAAGGTTGGTACAACCATGCACCCACTCTGCTTATCTGCATAGTTAAGGCTCTGGACGAAGCAATGCTCTCGCCCAAGAATACAGCGGCGGTAATTTGAATGACAGCTAATAGTAAACCATTCTTGACAGGCGGTCTTCTGGGTTAACAAAGGCTGTGAGACAGTTCCAAAGATTATACGCGACGTCACATCACCCCTCCTCTGCTTAATTAAAGTAGGACCATGGGCGCTCGTCGGGATACAGCCTCCTCGTTCGTCCAATGATTTATTCCAGATTATGTACTCGAACGAAGTCAGGTTATTTTACATGGCAAACAAAATGAATGAATGAATGAATGAATGAATGAATGAATGAATGAATGAATGAATGAATGAATGAATGAATGAATGAATGAATGAATGAAATTTTTATTGAGGACTCCGCTGTCGCCAGGGCTTTGTTGGTGCGCTGGGTCAGAGTTGGCCAGCGCGCCCTCACGCTGCTCATGAGTCAAGTTCTTGATTGTACAGGGTCAGTCACACTTAGAGGGAACATGGCTCCGCGTGGCCACGTACCTGCTGAGTGCCATTGCGACCAAGCCGGTGGCAAACCCGTGCTAAGGGGCAGATGACACGAAGTACCACGTCGAGGTACATCTTCTCGCGCGCCACTCTGTATTGATTCATGAACGGGTTAGATGCAATGGCACTCCGCAGGTACGTGGCCACACAGAGCCGTGTTCACTATAAGTGTGATTGACCCCGTTCCTATCGTTGGTTTATTATTGGAAGGCCCATGCCATGTGATAAAGGTCTGTCTTTTCGCTATAAAACTGGCATTCCGCTTTGTAAAGATTTTGGAATATTTTGTTATGGATGCTGGGTCTAAAGGAGGAATTAGTTTGCAATTTCCTAAGCGCTGTTTCCTCTATTTTCGAGAGTTTGCTATGTGTTCCAAGGTACGTCCTCCTGTTGAGTCTGTAGCGAAGAAGGACGCCCTAGAATAGGAGCAATGGTTCTTGCTTGTGTGCGGATGCCGACCGGGATGCCCGGAGTGCTAAGTCGAGGCAGCGGCGTGAGCGCCATTTTTCCCGGCCAGCGGGCCCTGCGCGGGTGTCCGATAATTTGGCACGACTTAATTTTGCCCCCATGGGTTAGGATGTGTGATTTTTGTTTACTAATCGTCCCATTCGCAAAGTTTCGACTCGACTCGCTGTTTGTGTCTCAATGATAATTGTATTGGGTTGCATGGTGACGGCTAGAGCTACAGCTCCATTTTCATAGCCCGCTGCGTCCGTGCATATGGTTAGAGGGCTGAGAGGCTTATACTTTTGGGAGATATTTTGTCCTGTCATCTATTATTGCGATACTTACGATGGATATTACGAGGTATTTGTTTGACTCTTATCTTGCCTATGATTTCGCTAGGTAGCTTGTGTGTTTACTTGAGTGATGTTATCCATGGATAACATCACTCAAGTAAACAGACAAGCTACCTGCAGAAATACCGTTTTTTTTTTTTAACCTCTCTCCCGGGTTTTGTTAAAGAGAACTTACTTACCTGGGCTTTTTGGTGGACTTCGATGTGTTCATCTGTGGTGTGGTGCAGTCCCAGACCTTCAAGCCTGTGCGTGGAGATATTGACTGGGAGTCCCAATGATCGTTTGTATGCCTTGCATATGAATGTGTTGATCTTGTCCACTACACTCTTTTTCAACGGCAAGTATGGGGTTACATACATGACCCTGCTGATAAAAAAGGCATGCACCAGGCGTATCGTGTCCTATACTCTTTGTTTCTAGCATTAATGACCCTCCCAATCATTCTGATGACTTGTTCATCTTCTGATGTAGTTGCAAATAGCTAAGCAGTTGAAATGCAAATTGCGTAGCCCGAAAGCAAAATGGTCCACGGCTTCTCAGCCATTCCCGAGCGAAGTGGCAATGCCTCTGTACCGTGCATTCCGAAACACTTTGTTTTGCAACAGCGAACGACATGGCGCTCAACAGAACGATAAACCACTCTACAGGCAATGTTTATATAACGATGCAAAATTAATTGTGAGTGCGTGCGTGCGTGAGCGCTCGAGCGAAGGCCGATAACAACAGAATTTCTAATTACTTACTTCATCCTTCGCTGGTTTCTTTTCACATGTAGGTAGCCTTTCAATCTATCTTTTATAACACTAAAGCAAGCTGTGGTCACCCGCGCCTCGTAGACACGTGCCATTCGAGAAGAGATCGGCGGCAGCAGCAGCAGCGGCAGCGAGTTCTCGACTCCACTTGTGACAAGCTGGGGCTGTTGATGTAGCACACATTTTGCGCTTTTCCTAATTGTTTTACCTCTCACTATACGAATCGCACACACTAAGCAGATCACTAAATATAACGCCTGCCCTGTGGCGTTTAAGGCCGCCAGCCTCCATTGAAGGAAATGTTTGAAGTCACGGTAATTCATTTTCCTCTTCCGCACGTGGCACGAGCCGACCAAGAAGTAGGCGGGGTGGTAGGGAGTTGCGAAAGAACATTAAAAGTGTACAGCTCTCAACGTAATTGAGATATGTAGAGAGATAATGTAGAGCGAAATTTCGAAAGTCGCCGTCTTGGCTGAGTGAGAGCCGGCAGACACGGACGCCTCCACGACCATTCATTCTGCCTCGCGGGTACCAGGAGTCTGGAACGGGAGAAAGGGTTCCTCCTCAGAAGAAAGAGCTCATGGAACAGGTGAATCGTGGGAGGATAAAATAAAGAGAGAGAAAAAAAAGATAATTGAAGACAAAAAAAAAGGAAGAGATGAGTAGAGCAAGGCCTGTTCATGACAAGACAGCAAAAGGCGCGAGTGTTCGTTTCCGTATTCTGCCCGCACCGAGCAGGCAGCATGGAGCGGAGGCCACCGCTGAAGCTGTAACTCGGTCGAAAAATGAAGCAGGCAGTCAGTTACAGGTTGAGCGTTGCCAAAATTAATGTTGCTAGTTCTGAAAACATAAAACAATGAAAATGAGGCGAAAAGTTTGGAACGAAGCTAACCGCGGACGTTGAGAGAGTGTGTAAAGTGAATGGATGATTGATGGGAAGGTGTAGAAAATTCTTGCATAGCGAGCCTATCGGCGGCCACCCAAGTACCGTATTTTCCGGTGTATAAGACGCACCCTTGTATAAGACGCACCCGCCATATATGCAGGCTGTTATTGAAAATGTTGGTATATAAGACGCACCCGTATATAAGACGCACCCCAATTTACCCAGTTAGGCTAGTGAGGATCAATTAAACACGCTTGCGCGACCATCATGAAATTCACCGTGCCTGTGAGAAATTCGTAAGCAACGCTAAGTGGTCAAAAAAGGCATCACTCACGCCATTCCCGCCCACGTTATAGAAAAAAAAAAGATAGAAAAAACGAAAAAACCCTTCCATATGTCCATAAGAACATTTTATTTCTACTTAAAACCTTGGAAGTCTTCACCTTCGGATGCGCTATCAAAAAGTTCGCCCATTTCTGGAGGCAACGCGACTGGAACATTCTTTTCGCACTACGTACACGAAGCAAACAAAGTTGCAAAGGGTGGCTGAAAAAAGAACGCCGGCTAGTCCTGGCTTGTCTTGACAATGGCTAGAAACAGGATTGCCGTTATCTTATGGCATTTCACGTTACTTTTGCTTGGGGCCTCCGAAACGGTCACGTGTTTGTGATAACGGAAGTCGTCATCCCCGCCGTTTCATGATAAAGTTCACCTAAAAGGAGTTGCGCACGACGGTCTCCGTATTGAAGTATTAACCGTGTTACAACCGCATCATTGCTAGTGATATTTTTTCGGTAAAAAAAGCTTGAAAATGAACCTGAGTAATTTCTGAAAAAACGAAAAATTCGCATATAAGACACACCCTTGTATAGGACGCACCAGCAAGATTTTCGAAAAAAAAACCGCGTCTTATACACCGGAAAATACGGTATGTCGCCTTCATATATCACACGAGTGTTCTCGAGGCTAGAACGCGACTAAAAGAGAAATAAACAGGCTGGCAATTCCAGGAGGTTCTCAACGTCTGCCTCTCTCAGGAAGGGAAGGTGGTGAGAGTGTACAGAGAGGAAGCATGGGAAAAAAATCGGGGGGGGGGGGGGGGGGGGGGTGAATTTAACGAATGCTCCCCGAAGCTTCCTGTCTGCAGAGTTTAAGCGGAACTTTTTCAGAAAGTGTCAGCACTTAGCTCTCATAAGTGTTACAAAGAATGCACCTAGGAAGATGTAAATAGTATCTCCGCAGTTCATCTTATCCTTATCCAGAATGAAAAAAAAAATTAAGTATTAGCTTATTTTGTTACACTTAGATGACCGTGACGGGACAATTACGATGCTGTGGTAACAAATAAATCCTCAAACTCAGTAAACCTCGATCACGTCATGAGAGAACGAATGAAGGAAGGAGTGAAAGAAGGAAGAAAGAAAAAGATGCCATAGGGGAGGGCTTCGGATTAATTTGAACCGCCCGGGAATCATTTGCACTGACATCACATAGCACACGGCCGTTTTCTGCAATTCGCCTCCATCGAAAACTTTTTTTTTTTCAGGGGCTTTAGCACCGTGAATTAGGCAGATTATCCGTAAGTTTTTCTATGATCTAAAAGCCTGAGCGATAAGAAGTTCAAGGAAGCGCAATGGCGGCGATGATTCCGATGAACTTCCATCACCCAAGTCGGTGAGATTGATATTGACCTAAGAACCAAGTACATCAGGTATACGGGTGTCACATTGGTAACATACAGGGAGAGCGAATAGATGTACAAATTTTCACTTTATATAAATTCACTACACTGTGATGCGCAGTGCCAAAGACGCTGGAGTCCAACGGGATACAGGTTTGGATAGGCGCAGCGCATTAGCCCTGCACAACTAAGCACTGATTATTAAGCCAGCGCGGTATTGTCTGCTGTGTTCTTCTCATCAATATCAGAGGGTTTTAGCACGGCGCAATCCGTGATCAGCTACCACTACACGAAGATGTGCGACCTGAAAGGGTGCACACCTTCTAATGCGCAGGCGCATCTGGTTCCCCATGTAAGCGGATCTGTCTAAATATTTTTCTCTTTTTGCGCCGTTTTTTCTTTGATCATGAACCGTCAACTGACCCAAACTTTCAATTTGGTTTGAAAAGTGAGCTCAGAGCACATAGTGCGCCATAAACTATTATCGAACCCTTTGTCGGTAAGTGTGATCTGTTTTAGCCACGGTAGTTTCAACTGAAAGAGAGAGATTGGTATGTGGGGATTATGGACAGGACACGGGTAAGTCCGCTAGGCTCTCGATCAAGGCTAGGCTCTCACCCACGCCGCTAACTACGAGTATCTCTTTCGCCATAAGCCGGAGCCATGGGCGTCCGGAGGGGGGGGCAAGGGGGGGGCGGCTGCACCCCCCTGGAAAATCACTCTCTCGAACCGTGAGTGATGGCCCACGCCAGGGGCGGTGGTGCGCTCAGCCAAAAGGGTGAAAGCAGCCCCTCTTCCACACTTTGGGTCACATCTGCGAAACGCCGCGTACGGGCGCGCGTCGTTCCGCCGTTTTCAAACCACGCCATCGTTAGCTCTACTAAAGGGCGACCTGTTGCAGAAATACAGCGGCACCGGCGAGCATGTGTTTCGAGCAGTCTTGAGATGGGTGTCTGTTTCTATGATCTCTAGAGAGATAGCGACAGGGAGGCAGACAGTGCACAGGGCATCTTGTTTTCGCCTTCGTCGCTCGCTATAATCAGGATACGTTCGTACGCCGGCCACCGATGAATTCTTCAGGAGGGAAGGACAAATCAGCCGTGTCCACCCCCGCTTTGTCGGGCTGCTCAGGGGCAAGCGGGCGATGAGTTGGCGCCGCCGCCGCTCGCCGTCTCCTCCCATCCACGGGAGAACGCAGTTCGGTAGAAGCGCCGCTTTCAGAATCTTCGGCAAAGGGGATTATCTGCTTTTGTTCACGGCGACGCAGTCTCCAGAGGCGCCCCCACACCAGCGTTCCTTGAGTCTTCTCCGAAAACCAGCGCCTTTGGTCAACGCAGCCCGATGGCGCCTGCCTGGCTCGCCTGTCACCTCTGGCTGGGCCTCAAATCACAACAGCGCCCATGTACTGTGCGATGTCAGTGCATGGTAAAGAGACCCAGGTGGTCGACATTATCCGGAACTCTGTACTACTCCGTCCCGAATAGCCTGAGTTGTTTTGGGGCTCTGAACCCCATAAAAACACAAAAACAAATTTTCCGACCGGAGTGGCGAGTGTCCCTCTCGCTCGGAAGTCGCTCGGCGTTCTTTTCACCCCCAAAATGTGCATGCGGGGATATTGCGGCAAGTAAGCCCTTGCACGTGTGCGCGCCTCTGTGTTTGTGCTTCGGTCCCAGTCAACCACGGATATCCGTGGTATATCCGAGTAAGGTCCGAATCTCCAGTGCCAGGCTGGGATGTCCATAGGGCATGCCTACGTATGTCCATATTCGGATATACGCATCGGAGATTCTGTGTATGTACGAGGGACGTTCGTTTTTGGATGGCTGGCGGACATCCGCCGGCGGATGTCCGAGGAGTATCCGTAAACATCCCTCTTGGGATGTGAGCTTACATGACATATATAATTTGTTTTCCCTCAGACGAACATTTTAAAACAAATTCTATTTTGCCAATGCCAAAATTCACACAATCACATTTCTACCACCAACTAGTTTAATATTCAGATTGATTAAGAACACTCAACTATGGTGTTGATGTTAAAGAACCAGAATTAAACGAATCGCTTGGCTTTCTGGCGCCAGTGCTCATAATTAACGCCCTTTTATCCTGCAGCACTCCTTCGAGGTAACCGAGGCATGTAGCCATGCATGATGCCTTCCATGCAAACAAACCCTAATAAACTCCTACCAGGGGCCGCGGCAGAGCGGTAAGCCTAAAAGTCAACCCAATCCAATCTATCAGCCAAGCCAATATTTGTCGCGCGATGGTCTCGTTGGTTTTCGTCGCGTGGTGCTCCTTTCGACCTTTACTTTTGCTGCAATGTGCGGTTTGTTCGCTCTGTGGTTGCTTGGCTGTGCTACAAATGTGTTGTGTCATCTACGCGCTCGAAAAGACGTTCGTTTGATTCTGAGGCTCTCGTGAAAAAGCTCCGGTGTCGCCTGACCCCTTGCCGAGACATGCTTTGTTGCTTTGGATGAAAGAAGCGGCCATGGTGTTAACACTTGCGAGGTAAGTAACTGTGCTTGAAAATTACTTTCAGGGTGTTGCTGTGGGATGACTAAACCGCATTAACGCAGTTGTACTCTATTGCGCTACTTGTTTGCCACGGAGTGGAAGTTGCAAGCACTATGCATTAGCTGCCGCAAACGTGTTTCTCGTGTTTGTGAAAAAAAGTTGAGACGGTGTGTAGTTGCATGGTGTGAATCTTAAGGCAATTGCGCGTAGGTTCATAATTACGATAAAACAGAATGCACGAAAAGCATAGTGCCAGGACGGTGTTAGTTTTTCAGTGCTTCGCGACTTAGTTTTTCTTACTTTTCTGTTGCCTTTGCAGTGTGGATGTGGCCCGGCTACCGAGTGTATTGGTGCCTACATTAATTATGCCAAGCCGTGGAAAGCACAGGTAGGTTGAAAATGTCATATAAAAGTTGTGCATACTTCCACAGCTTATTAATTTATTTATTAGGCTTGCCAAATGGAAGTCTCCAACCATCCACTCACTACACAGTACTTTGCACTGTGCAGTAGCATTGCTTAGGAAAGCTTAACTGTTGTGTTAAATTTGCGAGCTTCAGTCACATTTTTCACTTACTTCCCAATCACTGAGTGCAATGAGCTCTTGCAGTGCTTTGGTATAAGTTTGCCAAACATGTTATGCCCACAGGGCTCAATGCTGAGCCAGATAGCAGGACCATATATGACACGCCTAGAGCCACATGTTCCTGGATTGTTACCATACCTCTCTTCCTTACTCCTGTGCAGCTGTGGATCATCAAATATGCTGTCAGTGCCCTGATGCGTGATTCATCAGTGAACCCTGTGGGCATTGTAGTTTGGACAGAGATTGTGTTTTGCTGCATCGTTGACAACGTGCAGTATAAGGTGCTCTCTCATACTTTATTTTCTTGTCCATACAGTGTGGATGTGACTGACCTAAGCTAGCAGCTATATAGTACCTGCAGCTTACAGCAGCAACCTTCAGGTAAGTTTGAACTACAGTGCAAGTTTGACCCTGTCACATAATGGATACTTTCCTTCTGTTTGCTCTGTGCAGCGGAGGGTATCTGGCTATACTGCAGTGTACTTGTACAATAATGGATAAAAATTTTTGGTATGAGCGTTCTTTGTGAAACGTTTTCTCTGTACTGTTAGCCAGAGCAATTTAATCAAAAGCCTAGAATCAGGAGGGGACATGGATACTCGATCTTATTGAACAAATTTCAGCTGACTGCCTGGCGAGGCAATGCAAAAATAAATATTTTCGGAAAATCGACATCCAGCAAACTTTTCTCTATGAGTGTACCTTGTGCCCAACCTAAGTCATTAGCTAGCTTGCAACGATGTGGCAAGGATCCCTACTCTTGCACTTGAATTTTTTTGACCATCAGTGTGGAAGTGACTGCCTGTGGGAGTAGCTGTGGTGTCTTGCAATGTAAAAGACAAAAGAGCTACTACTGGGGCGAGTTGGAAATACATACTTGAAGGAATTGGTGAGCGCTATAGAAACACTGAAAAAGGACAAACGCACAGGACGAAGCGCTTTCTAACTACTGTTTAATCTCAGAAGAAACGTGACTATATACACACATTTGATGACAAGAATGAAGGAAAAACAGGTAAAAACTACGCGCGCTTACAACAGCCGAAGATTACTGTTCTTGAGGGAGGTTAATTCTGTTCCCCCTAACATCACTGAAGGGGAGCTGACGCATTGCTTATCTGGAGCAATGTGCATTGCAAAAGCTTCGATAATTTCTTGTTCCCGTCTGTTTCTAGCCCTACCTATTACTTTGGTGTTTTTTAGCAAGGGTATGCATTTACAGTGTGCGAAATGAGGTGCCAGATTACCGGACTTTGCAAGTTGTTCACTTGATCTTTCGTGTTCCCGGAGCCTCTTGTTAAGGCATCTTCCCGTTTGCCCTGCGTAAGTTTGTTGGCAGCTGAGGGGAATGCTGTAAATGACGTTTTCGTCACACTTTACATAGGTGTTTTCGTGTTTGGTGTTGCACCCAGGTTTCTTTTTGTGGTCTTCATTCTCGTTGACCTTTTTACACATTCCAATGAGCTTATTGGGAGCTGAAGAAACCACCTGGACTCCGTACTTGTTAGCTGTCCTCCTTATTCTGTGGGAGATATTGTGAACCTACGGCATCACGGCAGGGCGTCCCTCGTAGCTCATTTTCTTAGTTTTGTGGGACCCATTAACTTCTCTTAGTAAGCTTTCAGCAATGCTGCAAAGTAACTGCTCCGGATAACCGCTCTCCTTCAATTGGGAGACCTGTTGGTCTACGCTCTGAATTATCGAGTGGGGGCAAGATTTTCTTATAGCTGGTTTCAGGCAAGACGTAGCTACAGCTCGCTTTACAATTCTGGAATGACTGATAATTCACAGCGTAGACCAACAGGTCTCCCGATTGAAGGAGAGCGGTTACCCGTAGCAGTTACTTTGCTGTACTGCTGAAAGCTTACTAAGAGAAGTTACTGGGTCCCACAAAACTAAGAAAACGAGCTACGAGGGACGCCCTGCTGTGATGCCGTATGTTCACAATATCTCCCACAGAATAAGGAGGACAGCTAACAAGTACGGAGTCCAGGTGGTTTCTTCAGCTCCCAATAAGCTCATTGGAATGTGTAAAAAGGTCAACGAGAATGAAGACCACAAAAAGAAACCTGGGTGCAACACCAAACACGAAAACACCTATGTAAAGTGTGACGAAAACGTCATTTACAGCATTCCCCTCAGCTGCCAACAAACTTACGCAGGGCAAACGGGAAGGTGCCTTAACAAGAGGCTCCGGGAACACGAAAGATCAAGTGAACAACTTGCAAAGTCCGGTAATCTGGCACCTCATTTCGCACACTGTAAATGCATACCCTTGCTAAAAAACACCAAAGTAATAGGTAGGGCTAGAAACTGACGGGAACGAGAAATTATCGAAAATTTTGCAATGCACGTTGCTCCAGATAAGCAATGCGTCAGCTCCCCTTCAGTGATGTTAGGGGGAACAGAATTAACCTACCTCAAGAATAGTAATCTTCGGCTGTTGTAAGCTCGCATAGTTTTTACCTGTTTTTCCTTCATTCTTGTCAGCGCGTGTTCCTCCCTCTTCTGTGTATGATATGAAGTCAAATGTGTGTATTTAGTCATGTTTCTTCTGAGAATAAACAGTTGTCCTGTGTGTTTATCCCTTTTCCGTGTTTTTATAGCGCTCACCAATTCCTTCAAGCTTGCAATGTACACGCATTTTTCATGAACTGGTACAAAGCTTTGCAGTCGGGCATTTGTTTTTGCAGTTTTTTTGGAAAAGCAAAATATTTTGTATTGCAAGAAATATTCTCACCTCTGTTGCTTACAACTTACTAGTTGTTCAAGATGTAAACATGCTTTCGGAGCGGCAGATGGCTAATTTACTTGGCACGGTGGACTTACTGCATACAACTGTATGGTGTCTGTCAAATTCGCTTGCTTTAATGACATATTCTGAACTTAATGTTTACTGTTTTCTGCAGAATACGTCCCCGGCTTGTCTACAAATTCATCATGGTCTGTACAGTATCCTTCCTGCTGCTGTGTATGGCCGGCTTGATGAATTCCTCATGAAGACTGAAGACGGCATTTGTGTCATAATAAAATCATCCCGACTGATATGCTTTGCCATTTTGGTCGATTGCTTTACAGATTCATGCAGATTACATACAGCAAGGTGTATGTCCGATTTCAGACACTCTGCGGGCTTTTAATAAGCCCAGTGGCCCTGGGAGGTGCACTGATTGGTGGTTGTAGTTCTGGCTTGCCTCATAATGGTGAAGAATGCATTACCTGCAAATATCCTCAAAAGATCCGCCGGCGGATATCCGAGATGGATATCTGTCGGCAGTCTAAATAATTATATTTGTACCTCCGTCGGAGGTCCGTGCGAGAGCCGTTGGACGTCGGCGGATCTCCCACGGATATCCGTATATCCAGTAAAGGACATACCTCGGACGTCCACTGAATGTACACTGGTTGATTGGGGTGTTTTTAGTGGCCGGTTGTCAACGAAGCTGAGAACAACCAAGACAGCGGACGAGAAAACGACGAGCGGCGAGCAGTGTGTGTGCGGTTGCTCGACTGTGCGGATGCGCGAGCAAGATGGAGCGAGGTGTATGAAGCTGCGAGCGTGCATTTATCTTGTAAATAAGTTTTCGTTGTATATATAGTCATCTTTTGTTTTCAACGTACGCGTTCAACCGTTTTTCCAATCAATGTGTATGATGAGTGTTCACCGAGAGCGTGTAATGAAGCACAGAAATGAATTTATCACCCGTGTAATCACGCAATTCGCCCAGAAAAATCCGAGGCGCCTACAGCTGCTGTTCAAGGAAGACTGACTGAGTGATTGTAGTTGCGTGTTTGTGAACATATTGTGCTGTGTACTGGTCATCAATCCGGGTGAGTCGAGAACCCGTATGCAGCAAGACTGAGCTCTCTTCTCCACAAGTAACAGTATCTTTTTGCATTTTTTATTAACTTTAAATGTTTTTTCGTTGATAAACTCCAATGTATCTCTACTAGCCACGCTTTAATGTTGGCGATCCACCAAGTAAAAAATTTTCAGTTGCGTTTCCAGCGTTGACCTGTGTACTTCTCCTCCTTGTGAATGCGTCCTTTTCGCTGGTTTTCTACGTACGGGCTTTAATTTGCTGTTTGTATTTTTTTTTCATGTGTGTATTTCACTTATTTTTTAGCTTTATATAAATAAATCAATTTAATCCGCAAATAGTGCCTTTCTGCTATGAACATACCCCCCCCCCCCCCCCCCCCCCCCCCCCCCCCCCCCCCCCCCCCCCCCCCCCCCCCCCACTCCGGCGACAACCAATGGGGCACCCCCCTGCAAAAAATACTGCGGACGCCCTTGGCCGGAGCTAATCGGTTCTGCTCGAGTGCCGTGCACCATGCACTTAAACGCCAACGAGGGACACCACACAGCAAGGAGACACGACAGTTGTTAGCCTTAATAAAGATCACTTGTTATCCTCGTGTCGTGTCTCCTTGCTGTGTGGTGTCCCTCGTTGGTCATGGGGTCATGGAATAGGTATTAAGTAGCACCCTAAACTCGCGTAAGCAGCATTAATTACAACTAATAAACAGTATACTCTCGTTCAGATGAACTCTCGGATATGACGAACACTGTGAGAACACTTGGCTGTTTCCTACGGGCTCAATGAAAAAAATAATAATAAAAGGAAGTGTGCTGAGCGTGCGGCCAGGGCGAACCGCGTCGACTCCGCACAACAACACCCACGGGGTGTCCGAGCGGCACTGTCGAGTCAAAAGTGGAAAAAAAGAAAAGCACGCTTTCCCACAATAAGCTCTTTTCTTGCTAAAAAGCGCAATCCCAGCATAGCTTCCCCGCACAATCGCAAGAAGATGCGGAGAAGCTATCTCGCGCGGATGCCCTTTCTTTCTTTCTTTTTTTTTTATTTCTCGCGGAGTTGCAGATTTCTTTAAAAAGCAAGCTTTATGGAGGGGTCCGCATTCTTGCGGGGGTGCGTCCTCATGCTGGGACGCCTTGTTGCAGGCGAGCTTTCTTGCAGCTTCTTGCGAGGAAGGCGGGTGCCTTCGCGCCTGCCTGTACGCGGCACAGAAGTTTAACATGGTCAAATATCGGCCTCGCGAGCGTGTCACGTTCCGTGTGTTGTCTCTGGCGGGCTATTCTATATTCCTCGCAATCGCCTGTGTGATTTTCCTTGGCTTTCACCACCGCACACTGGCCATTCCCCTCGTGTGGGTATGTGTCTTGTCCACTGAAGTCAACACCAGTGCACCAGCTGCTCTTTGACTGGAGGTTTAAACAGACGAGAGCCGAACTTCTTATATAGTGTAGCAACATGCATTCTCAGGGTGCCGAAAGCTGACATGGCCAAATATCAGCGCCGCGTCTGTACGCGAGCGACAGATGGAGAGACGCGTGGTGCATCTTGAAACAAAATTAAGCTCACGAAACAGCATGTGTGCACAAGACGTGTTTCGTGCGCTTTGTTGCAAGAGGTCATGAACCTGCACCTGATACCGCAGCGGTGGCCTAGCGGTTTGAGCATCCGCCTCGCATATGCGGGAGATGCGGCCGGGGTTCGATCCCCAGTGCTGCCGGGTACCCACCGTTGATACAATGGGTACAAGCTTTCCCCTGCCTGGTGCTCGGCTTCTTTGGGGTGAAATGCTTGAGAAATGGGTCTTTGACCCCACCTTGAGTAGAAGAAAGAAGTGTCGCATGTGGTGTCCCCTCTCTTGTTGTGTTCTTCTTGTTGCGCCGCCGTTCTTTTCATCATGCACCAACTCGCCCCTCAGGCCATTCTTCTAAAGAAGTGTCATGGCGCTCTTTGGCCACAGATGCCCTTGTGCCATAAAAATTCATTATCATCATCACTAAGTGCACCTGCTCATGGATTTAGCAGCTGCTGCACTGCAGAAAGAGCAAGGTAAGAGAGGGGGAAAAGAAGAGTGACAATGTGATCTCAAAGACCATACCCTATGGCTGGGCACCTTCGGAGCGCTGAGAGCGCAAAAGAAAAAAAAAAAATGGCTGGAGTTCAACTCGGCTGAGCCAGGTTATACGGAGCAAAAGGCAATTGATCCAGTGGCCGATGTAGACACGGAGACGTTGGCAGCATCCGCTGCCCTTTTCCGCTTGAGATACTCTTCTTGCCTGTGCCGCTGCTTCTCCAGACGTACAGCCTTTGTCAAAAGTTTAGAGCCCAGGGGGTTTGCTTCTAAGCACTATTGTGGCGCTCCTGTAGCACTAATGGAAGTCCTACGCATTGGAGGGAGCAGTACCAAAAATCTTCTTACTTTCAGGAGTTTTGGGACGCTGAGGACTCATTACGAGCAAAGCAATGTGGCCCAGAAGCAAACCCCCTGGGCTCTAAACTTTTGACAAAGGCTGTACCTCCCGTCCTTCAGTGGCTGCGACAAGTCACATGGTATGACGTCACAGCCACACCTGCAGCAAGTCTCCAGTTAGAAGTCAAATCATTTGACCTTTCGCATTTAATGCCAATGGGACAATTATGTCCCAATTTTTTCACTTAACTATTCGTACTAAATTTGTGAAATTTGTTGAGAACTGTCTCTGTGCACCTCATCTGCTCATGCAATAAAAAATTTTTCATCCATTTTGAAAAAAAATATACGCTATCCCACAAAGGGTTAAGGAGAAGTGTACGCTAACATAGGACACGATTTGTTCTGACACTAATTCTGCTTCCGGTAAATTGAAATTTAGCATATTGCTCACAATACATATCTAAGAATTACCTACTAAGTTTCAATAAAAGGAACTGAAGCATAATTATTTTATTTGAAAACAAATTTATGAACTTTTTACTTTCACCATAGAAATGTTATCGAAGTAATTATGTGAGGTACAGCAATAAAACTTCCCCAGCTGTTTCCCCAAACGTGGGCTTTCTTTCAAACTAAAATTAAAATGGCCCATTTGAACGTTGCTTCGAAAGAATTCTTTAAATAGTCGTGATTCAGTTTTTGCACTACCTGCAAAGAGAAATTTGTTTCCAAATTCTCAGTATATGCTTCAGGCATATAGTGAAATCTGATTTTTTTTAAAAATGAGGTGAGTGGCTTATTGGTATGTTCTAGTATGTTCTAAACTTCTAATTTATAAAAAGAAAACAAATTTTAGATTTTTTTTTTAACTGGAAAACAGCTATGAAAACACACATAACTGCAAGTCGAGCCGCATTTAAAGAGCGAATTAGTGTGGTTGGCACCATATTAAAAGGTCTTCCAATGCTCCTACGAGCACATTGTCTAGAGGTCATGTTCTCCAGGAATCGTGGCATTTTTAGGTGCAAAATCAAAATATCACTTTCGTGGTCATATTTGTACATTAATCAGCTATCGCTAAGCTGCTAGGCTAAGCTCTACGAATTGTTTTGCGGACTATCAGTCTGTTCTTTCATGCAAGAACAGGGTGGCGACATTAATTAAAAGATATTTACAAGTCCTGCCAACACCACTTTCTCATGACTGTGCACTGCAGCATGCATAAAGTTCATGTTATACATCCTTCTTGCTTGTCATATTGACTTTCTCCATTCTGGTAAAAGGCACAGTACGTTTTGTGACTTCACAATGGCCTGCAACACTGAGCTTAATCCCTACTGCAGGAAAAAGATTGCAAAGGTATGCTGGCTTTGAACTTACTTTCAGTAGGAGCTAATGATCACTCCAGCTATAGCCGCGGGCACAGACAAGGCAAATCCTTGTAAATCATCTCGGAATCCCTAATGGCCTGCCCCAGCTTCACAAAAGGCAGTAGACTCTACAGGAGAACCGTAATCATCTTGTGATAATATGAATTTCAAGAGGTGCATCATAACATAAATTGGTAAATTGGTTTTTGAGGAAAGGAAAGGGCGCAGTATCTGTCTCACATATCTCAGGGGACACAGGGAAGGGAGGAAGGTGGGAGTGAAAGAAGAAAGAGAGAAAGAGGTGCCGTAGTGGAGGTCTCCGGAATAATTTCGACCACCTGGAGATCTTTAACGTGCACTGACATCGCACAGCACAAGGGCGCCTCTTGCGTTTCGCCTCCATCGAAACGCGGCCACCGCGGTCGGGTTCGAACCAGGGTACTCCAACTCGGTAGACGAGCGCCTTACCACTGAGCCACCGCGGCGGGTCAAGCATCGTAACGTCATATTGATTTCAGGACAATCCGATCTCGAGGACAACCGAGTAGCCGATGCCATCGCTTGAGGCCACACCAACCGAGCACCAAATGGCGAACGGGAACATACACTAGTTTCTCAAACGGACTGCGCTATTTTGGAACATCTCCACAGAGCCCGCATGCAATACCGAAAACCACATCCAAGGCTCAGAAGGTCAGTTCACTGGAAACAATTACGAACTCTTTTCCAAATCTCAACATTCTAAACAAAATTCACCTCACACATTATCAAAGCCTATGCCCGAGGTACGGGGGCAAAGTGACACTGTCACACTACATGGGGCTGCCAAAATAACGGCAGCTCCAAAAATACAGAATGCTACATTGGAGCGGTGGGTGGCAACGCTGTCCATAAAGAATGCAATACCTAGAGAATTTGAATATTGCTGTAAATTCAAATTAGTGCCCAGATTTTGGGAATATCACAGCAGCTGGCACCTTGGCAGTTGGTTACATTTGTCTGGTGATCTCTGTCTGATGCATGCATTATCACCTCTGATTAACCATATTTTTTATTTTAAGATGCCAATAAACAATAAAATTACAGTAGCTTACTCTTAGGGTATTCCTAGTGGACACCAGCTGCTTCACGAAATGGTTAACGCATTGATGATGCCACGCATGACACTACGATGATTGTGTTTATGTTATAGGAGGGTCAGTATGGTCTGGTTTACAGGGTTTATGAGGAATGCCGTAGTAGAGGGCTCCACAAATTTCGACAATCTGGGGTTCTTTAACGTGACTGACATCGCACAGTGCACAGACCTCCAGCACTTTGCCTCCATCCAAATGCGACCACTGCTAACAGGATCAAGCCCACGTCCTTCAGGTTAGCAGCCGAGCACCATAACCACCGAGCCACTGCAGCGGCTGCATTCAAGGGGTACGAAGCATGTCACTGAACTCAACCATATAAACACAAAAAGTGCAGCAGCGTATGAATGACTGGCCATGTCCATGGCTGAGGGGAAGTATACTCTGCATTATGGTCCGGATAAGGGCCTCTTGTCCAAAATTGAATGCCCATCTTGGCCTTCGACCGAGAGCGGAGACCACAGGAGAATGGCTGTGCCCCTGTATATAGCCCCTGCATATGTACATAGTTATCTTTTTGCTCCGAGGACCACAGAAATGGCCTGGTAGTTTGAGCAATTGCCTGGTATGTAGGTGGTACGCGGTTCGATCTTCTGTGCTGCCAGGTTACCACCGGTTTTCTGATGGGTGCAAGCTTTTTCCTGACCTGAAGCTTGGCTTCTCTGGGGTGAAATGCTTGAAAAATGGGTGTTTGATCCCACTCTGTGCAGTGCAAAAGAACTTGTCCCATGGCGCTCTTTGACCAAGCTGCCCCTGCAACATTAAAAACTGATTGTCTTTTGCTCCGCGACTTCCTACGCTGATGCATTCCTGCACTCGAGGGAATGGGACAGGCAGACCGAATGACGACGCCAGTTACGACACAAAACTGGGAGAACATGGCTAATGCAGCTAGTGCTGTGAAAGAAATTCCAGGCCATCTGACTTCCCTAAAAGTCAGTGTCTATCGCGATGAAAAGAAACGCGAACAACGGGAAGCCTACAGGCTCCACTGATAAATTTATTTTCATTGCGCTTTTACTTCAGTGATAGCAAAAATGCGCTAGCGTCGTCCATGATACATTACAAGACGACACTAATGTCTTTTTCGTGCCACCCAGGTAAAAGTGCAATCAAAAGAAGTTTGAACAGCAGAGCGCGTAGGCGCCCCATCGTTCGTGTTTCTTTCCATCACGGTCGTACCAAATGTGATAGTGACTTCCCATGTCTTTTGCAGCACCTTCTTTTTTCAACATCTGTCATTCAGAAGGTGTCACTTTAGAAGGTGTCACAGAAGGTGTCATAAGGTGTCAATTATAAGCCTGGCACAGAGCCCTTGAAGTTCGACTCAAGTGGCCCTCAAAGACTGTCAAAATTGTTTAAAGGCTCCTTCAAGCAACTTGTGTGCTATAATTGAAATGTGATATACAAAATAAAGTTAAACAAAAATACCTGGCTGCGCACAATATACATGCAAAGTTATATTTATCACGGTCCAGATATGGTGCCAGACAGAAGGGACAATATAACAGGAATCAAAAGTTTAGTATACAGATGGCTTAACTTTGCCCAATATTGCAATCAGCCATACACGTCAATGCTACAAATGTACAGCTGACAGCTCTATGTAAATGGAGTCAAACCCTCGGCTTTATAGTCTCTCAGAGGCCAGTGCAATTCATTCAGGGCAGGCAGCTCTTGCCACGTCCTCCAGTGCCACGAGTCACAGAGGTCAGGCTGCATTGCTTCAGGCTCTCCACCCTGGCTGGCATCTACTGTGCCTCGCACAAACACTGTCACAGCGTGATAACCAGCAGCCCATTCCACAGTGTCTACAACGGAGCACACCGACAAGTCACTGATGTGCATTGCTGTACTCTCAAAAACTTCTCTGCTTGCTGCTTCTTCCCAAGTTTCTCCAAACTCTATTTCCCCACACGGAACCTGGTACAAGCCTCCCCCAAGGATGCCCTTTCGCTTTCCAAGGACGACCCGTTCTGGCCTTGACTTGTCCAAAACGAAGACTGCCACTTGAGCAAGCGGTCGCTGGTGAGCCGGGTAAGGCGGTTTGCTCTGATGCTTTTGCCACAACAAGCACATCATCGCCTCAGCTCGACCGTCGGGCTCTCGCCGATACCGCTCCTGCAGAAATTTAACAAGTGCACCAGTCAAAAGTGCAGCATCTTCCATATTTAGCAGTTCTGCTTCTTGAAACAGAAGTTCCTGCACTCCACGGAACAATTTCTCTAAAGCCTCTTTACGCTTTTGAAAAGATTTCAACTGGCTTTTGAAATCTGCGCAAAGTAGCATGTACTTTTGCAGAGGCGTTTCTTTGGCACTAGCTGTGAAGCGTCGGGCTAGCAGCGCGGGCTTTTTAGCGCGGATTTGCGACTGTCGCGAAGCAGCGGATGCAGCCTTTTGCGGCACTTGCACGACAACGCGGGGACTGGAAACTGTCACAGATGTTGGCTGCTGCTCGGTCACTGATGCTTCACTACTCATGTCGCACGGTTGTGCACAGTTGTTCGAAGTGGAGCTCTCGCTTGTTTCTGAAACTGCAGATGACTTTGCACGCGAAGCCTGTGAAGCTTTGTTCAGCTCACCCTCCGCTAAGCTTAATTCTTGAGGTATAACTTTCAGAAGGGACGGCGATTTCGTATTGGACGACTGCTTTTCGCTGTATGCTGGCACAGTGTAGTCGTGATCGACTTCCAAATGCTGCACATTGACGGACGTAAAAAGAGTGGGCACCGCGTCAGATACCAGACGGTGGGAGCCTTCGTTTACGAACTGGGAGGCGTCAAAGTGCGCACCACATAAATAATTATTCTGATGCGCTTCCTCCACAAGTTTTTCGCTCAAGGCACGAATTGCAGAATTTTGCATCCACAGCCTACATCGTTCGACATCCCGCGGAAACCGGTAGAAACGCGAACCTTCCACACTGCTGCCGGAGCCGCTGGCGTAGCATGAATTGAAGGCGCAGTAGATCTGCCGATCGCTCGTTGCAAACAGGGGTTCACATTCATCGTCGTTGCGAGCCATTTGTCCGGGCAGTCAACGGCAGAAGCAGCACGCACACAGCAAATCCGCGCGCGCCACGGACGAACCAGGCGAATTGTTGACGCCTGCCGTTACGCTATTTTGACGTCTGCCCAATCCAGCCGATCAAGCCATCCTCGCGAAGTTCTTGCGATTAAAAACCTTAGTGGCACACATAATGACAAATATGCTTTTAAAAAAGATTATGTGGGGAAGGGTAAAGAATAACCGATGCAGTTAGGAACTCTATACGGAATTGTAGAATATCGAAGCTAGCAGAGTTAGCGCAATAAACGGACAAGGGACAGTAAGAAAGGACACATAAGACATTCACGAGCGCTCGTGAATGTCTTATGTGTATTTTCTTTATGTCCCTTGTCCGTTTTTTGCGCTAACTTCTTTCAAAAAATGCATCACCAGCTAGCCCGGCAGCTTGCTCTCCTGAATAGAAACTTTTTATTAGGGAACTACAAAAGGTGGGGAAGGGTAGGTGGGGGGTTCTATTTCCAGGACTCCACTCACTCTGACAGCGTTCCTGAGGGTGCTCATCAGCTGAAGGAATATTGACATTGATGTAATGGAAATTTTGGTTGTGAATAAAAACAAAAGCCTCTCAAGTAATGAAAAGGGGGGAACGAGCACCGAGATGGTCAAGTGATTACAGATCTGCTGAACGATGGCAGAAATAATACCTTGGAAAGCTTTCAACTGTGCGTGCACGATATGCATATGCTGGAGAGATTGAAGAATGCTAAAATGACTTACTGATTCACTTACTGTCTGTTGTCAATAAAATATATTTTCTGAGGTAGTATGTGGCGATCGCGAGCAAAGCAATACTGCACTTCAATGCACCTGCACAGCACACTCATGCTATCAGTCAGGTGGTAGTGAAGTGAGCAGAATATAACGTCTCTATTCATGCCCCTCATATATTACTAAGAAGCATCTTTTACCATGTAAAAATCAGCAGACATGTAAGCATTGCATAACTAGGATGTGCAAGAGGCAAATATAATCATGCTGGAAAATTGGTGTAACATGAGCACACGGGCACACAGCATTCTTCATCACCGTAAGAGCAAGAAAATACCATTCAGGAAGAGACAGTCAGAAAAGCACAATATCTATTATTACTTACTGCATGTCTACAAGACGCGTTTGGAGAATCAAGTCTGGAAGAACAAGTAGCGCCTCAGCGTCTTCTAATGTGCCTATGATACTATCCTGCAAAAAAACTTTGACGATAGAACTAGAATAAATTATTTAGGCTCTGAACTGGCAAGGCACAACAGATGGCTCAAGAATTAACATGAAGAAAACTAATGTTAATGTTAAACAGCCCTCTGAAGCAACACGTCATGGCATGTCAGATATATATTGGAAGTAGTGAGAAAATATATATATCTAAATCAAGCGACCTTACCATGATGGGCCCACGAGTATGAAATTAGCAGGAGAATACAAGGTTGAAGTTCATTCACCAAACACTCCCAAGTAACACTTGTTGCTGGGCTAGTTGGTGCATTATTCTTCGTACAAAAGCTAGCGCAAAACACGACACACACAAGAAAGGTAGACAGGACAACGCGCGTTGTCCTGTCTACCTTTCTTGTGTGTGTCGTGTTTTGCGCTAGCTTTTGTACGAAGAAAAACACTCCCAAGTTATCGACAACACTTACTGATATCCATCAAGGGGACAGAGAGTTCCAGAGTACCCTGCCAGTACTCACTTGTGGGGCCAAAACTTAAAAGCTAAAGATGGAAGTTCAAAATTAGAAAGAGGTCAGCACACAGAGATGGAAATTAAAATTATAGGTGCAGTTGTAGGAGATACTGGAAAGCAGGCTTGGTTGGAAAACAAAAAAAAGATATGGTGATATTCTAGCTGGAATTAAGAAGCTAAAGCAGACTCAGCCAGGAAGTGTAATCCCCAGAGTAGACAGCCAGCGATCCTCCTAAGTGACATATCACACACCAAGTAAACAGAACGGTGGTCAAGATTCGCAGCAACTTGGGTGGAGTGGCGAACATGTTACACGAATTTGCTGGAATAGGGTGGCTATGGTTGGCACAGGTCTAATAGCAGATAAGCGGCCTCTCTTCAGCAGTAGATGCAATATTCTTAAGATTCTGGAGAATGGAATTCTCAGCCTAGTGAATGGACGCCGTGCCGTAAACACCGAGCCATAGCTTTTAGTCACACTAAGCAGCTGTTTGCAGAGAACAACTCATATAATAATCTGCATCACATGCACAAAAAATAATATTAAGTGCTTAATGCCTTCAGTTTTTTAAGCTATTTATGTGATGCTGTAAGCAGAATGTTACCGCCATTTGCCCTAATGCCGTTACTATTTTAATGAGCTCACCACAACTCATTTTCATATGAAATGTACTATACTCCTCTCCCTGCTGCTTACGAAGATGAGAATATAACTTCATTAAAACAATGCTGTCAGGTAACAAGCACGTTATTCACAACTTTAAATCAGAAGAGGCATCTCCACAACATTTCACTACAAACGGTGCCATTCTTACTAATTTTGATTGTTTGTGGCTACTTTTTCCGAGACAAAAACAACAGCACATTTTGCAAACCATGATTGATATTAGATTTGAAAAATATCAACAGAACGATATCAACATCATGTGCATGTGAACACTGCTTATAATCACGCAGAATCTTTCTAATGGTTTCAGGCGTTATTACTATGGCACATGATGGCATTAAATAGGACATGTGGCGCCAGCTCCAAAAATAATGGTACTGCTAAGCTTTAGAAACTAAGGATGATGTCTTTCCTAGTGCATCTATGGTACAAACATGACACACTTCAAATGCATATACATACCAAGAAAAAAGATGTCCTATTGCACTCATTATAACTTACACGCCAGGAACAAAACAAAAGAAAAATCTGCATTGTAGTAAGCAAATGCACCTTTACACACAGCCCCTGACAAGCACAAAGACTGTGTACGTTGTTCTTTGCATAAACAGCTGCATCATACATTTCCAACTACACTAGGCTTGCATGGCTTCGAAAACGAAGCTCCTACCCCAAACTTGTATGTGTTAGCTTATACCGAGTGCAATATTGAACATCTGAAGCTGTCCATATGGCACAATGAATATTTGTGACCTGCAACCCATGCTCACATTATATTGCTCACATATTTATTTCTATATCCATTATTAGATTTGACCGCCTGCACAGGAAATTTCTGAAGGCACTCATTCCAGCCACTCCTGCACCCTCACTAGAGCTTCCAATTATGATCAAATCAGGTACAGGTGACTGCAAAAGTTAAAAAGCCATGAAGGCCATCAAAATAAATTTCCTTATGGCTTACGTATACAGCCAACAGTCTGAAGGCACAGTCAGCACTTCTATGCACATCCACCTCAGGGCTTGTCAAGTGTTTGTCTCATCTTCTTCCGTCCCGTCCGTCAGCGCTGTTTTGCCGTACCATTCATTTCTGGGTCAGGATGAATCCAGTCTGTCTCGTTTTCTGGCACTCTGTGCCTGGTTTAAGGCGAGTAGGGCTCCTTCGAAGCATCTTTTTGGTTTGCCAACAGATGGTGCCATGGTTCTAAGTGAGCACTTTGGTAACATTTTCGGAAAAAAAAAAAAAAGTAAAATGTGCCTGTTAAGGGGTGAACTCCACGTCTGTGCAGAGGCCAGATTAAATTTTTTTTGGGAGCAGCCGTTACAAAACCATTCAAACCACTCAGAGCCACAGCAAAAAACTGATGTATTAGAAGTGCAAACAGCCCAGTGTTAGCACCAAACGAAGGAAAGGGACCAAAAGAATCTGCATAGTGACATAACATTTTTTTATTTTTTGCTTCAGTAGACTGGTAAAATACACATTTGCATTTCAAACCACCCAGCAATATGGGTTTGCATTTGTAGTGTGGTGCAGTTACTTTTATTGCCTGCTCGGCCTATGTGCCTACTGTATAGATACCAGGAATAAAGTTATTTCCAGACAAATTAATAATTTATCTGCCTCTTCTGTAGGTGCATCAAAATCTGTGACTTCCCAGTATTGCTTCCCTGTTTTTCAAGGCGATTTGCCATCTGACACAAAGAAGATACAAACACAGGTTTGACATAATTTTGGGATGTCTATTCAAAGCAAGTTTTGCATAAATGCATCTTTGCAGCCATGCACAATACAGGTGCAGGAAGACTGAAAAAAAAGTCATGGATTCTAAGTGTAGAAATGCATAGTCACTACTCTTACTTACACACGCAACACTCGACCAGATCAAAATACAGAAAATATCTAGGAGCAAGGGTTATCAGTGCAGTGATATGCATAGTCATCTTCTGACCAAAACAGCATTAACAAAACAACAAGGCAAAGAATTTGCAGTGACAGAAACAGAACTACAGGAGACAGTTATATACTACACTACAAGAATGACACATCACTGTATCCACTGTATCCACATGGTACAGGGGGATTAAAGCTGGGATTCAACACTAACGGCATTCCAAGAGTTAAATAACAAAGAAAACAAACAAAAGTAAGGATGACTATCACACAGTAATAATTTCCTGCAAAGTCAAGCTCACATCTATCGCAAAATTCAGTCGCAGCAAAGGTCTCGCTTTGACGCCACTTTTTCAAGAGTTTGTTCCATGTCCCAATGCCACGCCTTGACAGGAAACACAATAAGGCACGGGTGCTTTTACGCACTAAAAACGTCAATGGCATGCTGCATGAACATTATCATACACTGCTTTCACCTCTTGTTTAACTCGCTTTTCAAGTTTTGCCTTCAAGTGTGACCATGCCCAAAACAATTCTTTTCAGGACCACCTCAGGACAGCGACATGACAGTCAACGACATTGTCCAGGAAGTTGCTAGTAGGTGCTGGCTACATTGCGCAGGTACTCAACGACAAAAGGAAAAGCAAACATACCACTCATGTGAAAGACATTCGTCAGCTGGGACATGGCACGTGCGTCCATAGGCGCAATAACTTATCCACAGAATGAATCTTTGTCAAGTCGCAAGTCTAGAACGCGCATAAATTCACAGAAAGCAACTTAGGTTTTGGTTTAATCATAAATAAATGGAAACAAAATGGCCTTGTTTAGCACAACCTATCAAGACACATTCCTCGTACTTGCAACTTGTTCTCCCGAAAGCGAGTGCATTCCAATCTGGCACACAGTAATAGCAATGAGCATATAGGTGGCAAAACTGCTCTTCAAAGGACATAAAAAATGCAGCAGCCTCTAAAAGCATTTATACCTGTGCAGAAGATAGTAGCACAGACTCGAGGTTCTTCGTATACCCATGTTGTGTGTTCAACACTTGTAGGCAAGCAAACTTGTGCCATCTTTCCAGACATGCAAATACTAATCCCAATGCATGCCTCTGAACCCTCATGCATCAACCAGAAGAGGTACGAACAACCTCCCAACAGATTCCCAATGCTTCCATATTACCATTTTCGATGCTAATACCGCCCACAACCAAGGCTTCTCTCGGACCACCTGGAGTCACTAAACCTGTACACACCGTCCAAACTTCAACTTCTGTTGCTACAAGGAAACACTGACTCGGTCACGCTTAACCTTCTATGAGCAGATCTCAACTGGAATCAGCTTTTGTGACAAGGCCTACATGACCCGCACAGCTAGATCCTAATGCACCACTACACAGGAGATGAGGTGCAAGCAAAGAAAACGTCAAAGCATTGAACAAGACCTGCCACATTTGGCCTGTACGTCTAACTCCTTGCATGCCACCCAAAGTACTCAATAGTGCCTTATGATCCATGAGCACAGGGCTGAATAAAGAAGTGTAAAAGGTGCCGCAGCTGCAGGACTCAGATTAAAAAAGAAGGAAAACGCACACCCCCTGTACGCAGTGCTTGAAATGAGGAAAATTGCATTTCGGCAACTCTTTAGTCATCAAGAAGCATAAAGGTTGCGCGTGGGAGGAAGGGGGAGAGAGAAGCCCGCAGTTTTGTAACAAACCAGAAACGCAATCCAGCCATCTCACTCATTACACTGAGACACTGAATGGGCTCCAAATATGAAAACATTGTGCGGTTATCTATTAGGCAAGAAGCCGCTCCTACAGAAGGAAGAACAGAAAAGGGAAGGCAAAACAGTATGTGCCAGTTTTAATATTGGGCTGGTGAGAAGGGGACCTTTCTGCAATCAGTGTAAAAATACTGGGGGGGAAGCAGAAAAGGCGGTATGGCCAAGATAGTCTGCCTGCCCCCTGCTTTTACTGGCAAGGATCCACATCTTCCTCAAGCAAGTTACTGGTCACAGCAAAAGGAGGGAGAACAGCTGTCTGCCACCACCAGTGGAGTCAATCAGGTGTGTCGATGGCGAGTGCCGCAACAATGGGACGAGGCTCGGAAAGCACTGAGCTCCTCGGACGTTGCCGGGGTATCCGCTTGACCTCTGACGCAGCAACTGCGTCTCCCGGAGGTGAGCTGTCGGCTTCGTTGTTGTGCAGGCTGTAGGAGATGTTGCCGTACTCCTGGAGCAGTGGGCAAGCTCCCAAGAGAAACTGGCAAAAGTCCTTGCGGATCCCAAACCACCCTGCAGGGCAGCATAAGCAAGAAGTAAAAATAAAACATTGGAGGGGACACTTAAAGGTGCACTAAAGAGAAACCAGAGCACCGCGGGAACTCACGTTCCGAGCACTCTTAGAAACTTCCCATTATTGTCCTGTGCAGCCGATTTCCCTAATTTAAATCGGATTAAATGTCCCGGCTCCCGCCTTTTTTTGAACTCCCCACTGAAGGAAAGAGGAGTCAACTAACGCGCAGAGTGCCTTTCAGGCAGTCGCGTGGCAGCTTCACTTTCACTTTTATTTTGTTTTTTAGGTTTCCGTGAATAAATACATTATGTCAGAAAAAACTTAGCTGCAAATTAGACCCACGGAAATAAAAATACGCGCGGACTCTTTGCTTTCACCGATCACTACGTATCACTCCACCGATGGCACAGCAGCAAGCCGACACAGGACTGGCTGAAAGGCACTTCCTTTTTCAATTCTTCCTTAATTATCAATTAAAACTAGGATGACTTTATGAATGCGTTCATTTTCATAACTTGAGTACCAAAGAGATACTATAAAACCAAATTCATATCAGCACACTTATCACTCCAATAAATCAAATTTAATTTCGTGTAAAAAAAAGGATAGTTTTAAATGCAATGTCCTCCTTTAACAAAGAACTGCTTTAAGCAACACACAAGTCTGCCAAGTTGGCAGAGCTCGTCATGACACTTCTGAAGTGCCAAATTACAAAGCCAAGCTGCTTTGCCACTCTCTTGCCAAAGTCCATGAACGCATTTTTTTTTTTTTTTTTTACAATTTATATATGTAGGGATATGTGCCAGTCTCAACTAAAAGCAGGCAGCGTTTTTCACTCACAGTGATTTCCTCCTTTGGATCCAAACGAGAGGAAGATGAGAACAAGAAATGTGAAGTAGAGAGGTGTGCAAGTCTCCGTGTAGCCAAGGCTGTCGTCCGTGTCCAGTGTGTCCAGTTTATTCGACAGCAGCACCTACAACAGAGAGGAACAAGATGGCTCAGTCACACATGAGGCCTCCCAACACAAAGGGTGCCAAGAGCCATTATGTACAGTCGGGGACAAAAGTCTCCGGACCACGTGTTCCTCAAACGAAGCTTATAGCTCTACTATCAGACAGCGGGTGGAGACCGCACTTGTGGAGATGAGAGAACAAAAATTTAACTTTGACCTCCACAAGTGTGGTCTCCAGCCGGCGACTAATAGCAGAGCTATCGGCTTTGTTAGCAGAACACGTGGTCCGGAGACTTTTGTCCCCGACTGTACGTTAGGCTTAGTAAATATGACGTGCACTCTCTTCTTCATTATTAAATATGGCATTTCTTTAGCAAACAAAAAAAAGAATGCACAATCACCTGTGGAATGTCAAATTGATACCTATTTTCTTACATGATGGGATTCTATAATATGCATAAAAGAAGCCAAGCCTTAGGTGCAAGCCTAACCTAACTATTTTTGTGGTAGTGGAGATTTAAAGCACAAAATTAATTGGCGTGGTATGTAGAGTTTAGCATCCTAAAGTTGCATGCGAGCTGAGACACACCAGAGTGGAGGGCTCTGAATAATTTTGACTACCATATTTTCCAGTCTACAAGTAGCACCTTGTGTAAGTCACACACCCTGCAAAAAGCATTAAAAAATAATAAAGTCACTCATAACTCACACCGGTGTACACAGTAAGTGCTACAAAAACGCATTGACGATCCTTTCGTTAGAGAGCGTACAAAAATTACATGATTGTGACGGCCGCCTTGTGCAGACAATCCTCAATCTATGGTCAGTATGCCTTCTTCCTACAGCCCATCTGTTATGTTGGCTTCATCAACCAGAGTGCTCTAACAGCTGCGCCAGACCCGAATCATTTCTTCGTCCAAGTCAAACTGCCTCCCTGCTGACCAGTTCTTATCCAGTGGTATGCTACTTGAATTTTGCACTGTAGCCGCTTCGCTTCACGGGTGTTCTAGTGTTGAACAAGAACAATGCAAGACACACGGTGCAATGCACAAGATAAAAACACCATGAACATAAATGTCGCTAAATAGAACTGACTGAAATCAAAACTTATGAGAATATACAATTCTACCTATGAGACAAAATTTTAATGCAACTCGGATTTTTTTTCTATTTTACATGTCACATATCAATTTTCTTTTCAAATGTGGTTTTGGACGTATACAAGTCACACCACCAACGAAAAATACAGAAAAAAAACGAAAAAATACACCAGAAAATATGGTACCTGGGGTGGGCACTAGCATTAAGACTGAGCTCCATGTACGCGAAAAAGTAAGCGACGCGACGAGGCGGCGCGGCGACGACGGCTGGCTGTCGCTCCTTCGCCCACCGGCCAAGCTCCATGCATAGCGACAACGCGAACGCGAAACGGAGACGACGATCAGTGTTGCTGGCATAATACACCGCAAAGCTGTTTGCGTTTATAACAAGAGTCACATTATTTGCAAGGATTACAATTTTGGGCAGAAAAATCTCAAATAAAATGTGTTTACAGCTTTGTCATTGTATTTCATTGCATGTCATTTTATGTTATTGTCACGGGCGCCGCCATGTTGCCTGAACGTGGGGCGCACACCTGTTTGAACCTCGCGCGCTTTCTGACCTCAAACGACGCATACTCGCTAAGCCTAGCAGCACCGTAAACACAAGCAATCTGAAAATCTGGGGTGTTTTATCGCTAAAATTTTGTGGTTGACGCAAGTCCAGAGAAAGTGAAAGCTTCGTGAGCATTTAGTTTGCCGTGAACGTGGGGCACAGCGTAGCGACAACGACGAATCGGTGGTGAAGCAAGATTCCCGGCCAGAGCCAGCGCCATCTTTGCCAGAGCCGGCAAGAGGCTCGGTAGTGACGTACGCTGCCAGGTTAGCTGCTATTGGCTAATCGCGTTGGCAACTTCCGGGCGACGAGCGAAATTTTCTGTGCGTGCAGATCCGAGCGACAGGACAAGCGACACGGGTATTTCGCTTCGCGCGACGGTGCCGCTCGTCGCTTGCCGCTGTCGCGTTCGCGTTCGCGTGAGTTTTCGCGTACATGGAGTTCAGCCTTTATGCAGCACACAGCTGTCTTTTGCATTCCGCCTCCATCAAAATGCCAGGATATGATCTAACAACCTTGGGCTCAGATACAGGACACCATAGTTACAGCAAAAATTTGGAGATCAAATTACAGAAGGTAAGAGACAATACAAAATATAACCACATGCTGCTGATGGGAAGCAAAAACACAACCTATGCACATCATGTACAATGCAACAGGCAGAGCTTGTGGGTCTGGCAACTTTAGCGACCTCATAGCGGCCTCAGTCAGTGACCTGTCAGCAACTCTCCACAGTTCCTGACATTTTGCAAGTTTAAAGTAACAAACTTGTTCCCCTGAAGAAAAGCATTTGCAGCAACGAGAACCTTGAAGAGGGCTGAATTAACCAATGTTGCATTCACAGCAGCCGAGTACACACCAAACAAATATGTCATGCAACAACATGCCTACACATAGAATGGCCTAAAACAAAATGCTCGTCAAATGTTTTAGGGTCAAATGTTTTGTAGCCGTATGGCTGCGCTTGGGTTGATGTCAATGAGTAATTACTACCTTATTACAAACAAAATGCTGCGACAAAACATCCCCAGTCACCAACAAGGCAAAAAAAAAAAGAAAGAAAAAAAGCTAAATCGGTTTCATAACTCGAAACCCTTGCGAAAACTAGTTCCTACAACATCTCGAAACCCTTGTGAGAACTGCTTCAGGTGCGGCTCTATAACATTTACAAACCACTTGCCACTGACATCAACCTTCAAGGCGCAGCAGAGTACACTTTTCACATAAATGCAGTCGGACTTCCTACAGTCCAAATTTAGAAAAGGTGCAAGGAAAGCAAACGATCTAGCCCCCTGTCCCAGTGAGTTAGATGCGCAAGAAAGTTTACATTTTTTTCAAAGAAGTGATCTTGAACTGAATGCGCTGAACAACTTACGAGAAACACAAGGAGGGGGCCCACAATCATGCTGTAGGAGACCGCCGAGTGGAGGCTGGTGCGTCGCTGTTCAGGGCTCACTTCGGGAGTGCGGAGCAGGATGCTCGCAAAGATGATGGCATAGAGCACCCCAATCACTGCCAGGCACATCACGATCCACAACGGCACAAACACCACCTGCAAGGTAAGCCGCACGCTCGGTATGCCTTACACTGTGCTCAAAGCATGCTGAACAGAACACAGCAACGCCTCCCCAATGACCTGCACTCAGGAAATGAAGCCCTCTAATACTACCCTTGCCCTTCGCGCCTACACCGCAAGTGCAGTGAGAGAGAAAACACACCGTCAATAGTGACACACCATGGGAAATGGATGAAGAAATGTTCATTCTCATTTTCTTTGCGAGAGAGTGCTTACAAGGCTTACATGGCAGGTTCTCTCAGATCATGAATGGTAGCTTACCAATATCCCTGAAGAGAAAAGTATACAACAGCTGTGTCCTACCGGTACTCACCTATGGGGCAGAAACGTGGAGGCTAACAAAGAGGGTTCAGCTTAAGTTAAGGATAACACAGCAAGCTATGGAAAGAAAAATGATAGGTGTAACGTTAAGAGATCGAAAGCGGGCGGAGTGGGTGAGGGAACAAACGCGGGTTAATGACATCTTAGTTGAAATCAAGAGGAAGAAATGGGCTTGGGCAGGGCATGTAATGCGAAGGCAAGATAACCGCTGGTCCTTAAGGTTTGGTTTGGTTTATTGGGGTTTAACGTCCCAAAGCGACTGAGGCTATGAGAGACGCCGTAGTGAAGGGCTCCGGAAATTTCGACCACCTGGGGTTCTTTAACGTGCACTGACATCGCACAGCACACGGACCTCTAGAATTTCGCCTTCATCGAAATTCAGCCGCCGCGGCCGGGATCGAACCCGCGTCTTTCGGGTCAGTAGCCGAGCGCCGTAGCCACTGAGCCACCGCGGCAGGTCCTTAAGGGTAACGGAGTGGATTCCAAGAGAAAGCAAACGTAGCAGGGGACGGCAGAAAGTTAGGTGGGCGGATGAGATTAAGAAGTTTGCGGGGATACAGTGGCGGCAACTGACAAAGGACAGGGTTAATTGGAGAGACATGGGAGAGGCCTTTGCCCTGCAGTGGGTGTAGTCAGGCTGATGATGATGATGATGATGCTTACAAGAAAAGCAATCATCAACCATGCTAGCAGCTCAAGCTATGACGAAAGCCACGGCTCCTAATTAGTGGCGCCATACTGCGACAAGTAAACAAACAGAGGCACCGAAAAGGGTTCCACTGCAAAACAAGTGATGTGGCTAGCACTGAATGCTGAGATGCTAGCCCAAGACAGATGGAAAGTTTCCTATTTGGAGTTTTCAATCCAAAAGCATCAATATGTCTTTCCAAAAACAGTAGTGGTGAGCTCCCAACTGTTGGCAGCAAATATATATAGCATCAAGCTCTGCTGTCAATACGGCTAAGCTTTTAGTAACAAGGAGGTGCCCTGGACGTGAATCTGATGCTGCCATGAAACAGCCTTCCAACAACAGTCATCATAACTCGGCAATGCACCCAGTTACTAGCCTCACATCTCATGGGTGAGAAGGCAACACTGGCAGTGTGCACAAGAGCACTTCCCGGCACACAGCCAAGGTGATCGCAAGAATATCGTTATAAGTCGAAAACAGACCCCTGCAGCAATATTTTTACGTGTGCAGCAAGAAAAAGTCATGACAGAGCTAAGAGGCTTTGCTTCACATCTCCCTAGCCAAGTATTTCTTCTTGTTTTTCTTGACAAATATTTATACCAAGCATTGCAATAAAATGGCTTTGTTATTATATTAAGAACTTGTCCTATGTCTTCCTTACGTCTACCATGCCAAAAGAAATAAGTGGCTGTCCACAGCAAGTACCATCCGAGACAATCACAGTCGAGCGCGTCGCTTATAATGGCCATAGTTAAAATGAATGCTCGCGTAATATGAACAAGGGAGGCGTTACCATCAGAATATTTATTAAACTTCAAGGAATGCTTCGGCGCGGCAGACAAGGACAAAATGTAGAAAACACACCACAGAGCGCCTGTGGTGTGTTTTCTACGTTTTGTCCTTATCTGCCGCGCCGAAGCATTCCTTGAAGTAGGGACCACCAACTGGCCTACAAAACAACCCTTCTAAGCAATATTTATTAAAGGTCCACGATAAGCATCGATAGCGCATGCAGTCTCACTTCAAAGCAGCGAGTGTATAGCAACTCATAAATTAGGTGATAAACTAATATTTTAGCATACGCAAAAAAAAGAATGCAATCAATAAAGGAAGGCACAGTAGCTGTCTCACTCTTCATTCATATCTGAATTGTGCCATGGGGGAAGGGATGAAGGAGAGAGTGAAAGGAAGCAGAAAGGGATGTAACAGCAGAGGGCTCCAAGATTAATTATGACCAACAGGGGTTCTTTAACACGCACTGGCATCATATAGAGCACACAACATCTTCTGCAGTCTGCCTCATTGAAAAGTGGTCACTGCAGCCGGGATCAAATCCATAACCTTGAGCTCACCAGCTGAACGCCATGACCACTCAGCCAATGCAGCAGATCTATCATCTGCAAGGGGCTTAAATCTGGAACTATTTATAACTTTCCTCACCTTACACTGAATGAATAGAATCGACAATAAAAAGAAACAGCTTTAGAGTACATGAATACAGCGACAACAATGATTACTCCACACAGCAAACATTGTGCCATTGCTGAGCGGGCACTTCCGGAATACCAGCACAGAAAAAGCAGCCAAGGAACTGCAAACAGCATGCAGACCATGCATAGAAACATGCATTATGACATCAAAGCACAACACACGCCAGGCGATGATACACTAACAACCAGACACTTACCACCCAGCTCCAAACGATAAACTTGTCCAACTGGAGAGCCAGGAATATAAACTGCAGGACATTCACGGAACAGAAGAGCTCCAGCTGCGTAAAGAAGAAAAAGAGAGCACAAGGAATTATTCCACTCCAATGCACAAAATGAAAGGCCATTATGTCAAGGCGGCCTTAAAAAAAATATGGCAGATTCCAGCAGTCACCTCAAAGGAGCGGTCGTGCTTGACAGCCCAAATACAGACGGCGATGGAGAGGACCGAAATGAAGATGAGCGGTATAAAGACAAGTGTCCAGAGGTGCCGGTCATTCTGCAGCTTGTCACAGGCAAGCACCTCGAAGACGAGAAGCAGCAGCTGCAGGAAAAGGCTGATGACCATGGCCTTGTAGTGGACCTGTCCATCACCCTCGTTCCTGCAGAGAGGTAATGGCCGCAGCGAATGCAATTTCATGCACCACGGTAACTCCCAGCTAAATTAAAGAGTCTCAATTCAAGGCCTATTTTGCTTGCACATTCAACTGTTCAGCAACAAAGTCTTCTACAATTTTGACCATCAGACCCACCTGGATGTCACAAAAATGATGTGCAGTGACAGTGATTGAAAGAAACAACAGCTGGGTCACAACCAAAAAATGCCGGTTCCCTTATGTGGTCCAGCCACAGCTTCAATCTCTGAACGCCTTGCCTGACTAGCAGACATAAATTACGTAGCATTGAGTAGACTACAGATTTCGACTCAAGGGTTCAGCCAAGGTTCTCAAAGGCCGACGCTGGGGCACTAACACGACAATCCTAGTAACAGTTGCAGCCAGCCTTCTAAATCAGGGACTACCCAACAGCATTTGTCTAAATTCTTGACTAAATTTCCAACCTAGAGGTGCAGACTTAGACAAGCACAGCCGCTAGCCAAAATGCAAGCCAAAGGTGTGGGCGGGGCGCTGGATACACACTGCCCCAAACAAGCCTTTAGGTGAACGCTATCCACTTGCGTCCAATAACACCAATTTGCTAAGCAAGTTCCTCTCTTAACAAAGATGTGGTTCAGTGGTAGACACCCTTATCTGTTTAAAAACCACCTCAGCACACATGCCAGGAAATAAAAGGCTACACATGTACCTTCAACCAGTGCATTATGCCGTTCGTGATCTACACCCACAAATGCAACACAAGGTCCCACTGTGCACCCGTCAGTGTCGTATTGCTAAAACCGGGCACTGCACAAAGATGGGTCACATTCCGCGCAGTACTGAATGAGAAGTACAATAAAAGTGCAAGTTGGTGCAGCAAGCCATGGCTGAAGCAGAAGTGTGGCCAAGCGGAAGCACTGCAGGTGCCAACGCTTGCTGGTTATGTTGCTTTAGAAAGTGAACAGCCTTTCAACTCGTGCCCCCCTTCTGTAGAAAATAGTGGAGACTTGTGATAGCAGGTGTGGCAACATATTTTCAAGAGGACATCAAGATGCACAGAAGCAATCGAAATACAACTTACACAAAAAGCCACAGAGAGGAGGGGAGGGGGAGGAAAGAATAAAAACGAAGGATTTTCCGTTTCTCCATTATTTTTCAATTTCCACATTAACTCATTCTGTTTTTGCAATTTTCTAACTTGGCAGCCTGCAATATAATAACGCAAAGCAGTAGGGGTTATGGGTTACCGTATTTCATTCAAGATTAATTTCTTTTAAGCCCACTACTAAACTTAGTCTGTCAGCAGACCTACTCTGTATCAGTGCTCAGTATGGCCAGTTCGCCTTAAGTGATACTAAAGCTCCACCCAGGCTAACTAGAAAGCCCAAAGACGGTAACCCTGCCAACCGCCCTTGTACTGTTTCCATTAACTGGTTTGTCCTACTAAAGTACGAGAAATAGTGCAAGACAAGCAAACTGCTGTGGCAAGAGGCTTCTTAGAGCATCAGCTTTACTGACAGACGTTTTTAGTGCCTGAAAGCTGGCTTTGCTCAAAGCAGCACATTGACATTACTTGTTTTAAGCATCCTTCTTCTGTTTGGTCATACTGAGTACATGCCAAGCACTGTTAGAAAGTACCCACATACTCGCTTGCTATTGTACACCTCTGGTATCAGCCGCAGGAAGAAGGAAAGAGTGAAAAATTCTTCCTGCTATCTAAAACCATTCTTCCTGCTATCTGAAACCATGCTCCCACTCAGCGGCTGCATGCCCATTTTGGCCATAGTCACCATAACCTAGAAGCTTTCAACTAGGAGGTGCATGCCCAGAAAATAAAAAAGTGCGACTAATGAATATCATGTATCGAGGCAAGGTGCACACATAGAACTGTAATCCCCAGATTGCTTTCTCTGTGACCAAAAATGCAAAACAGATCTGCCAATTCCATTTTGAGAAGTAATAGCAGAACCTGTTTATTTTATTTATTTACACAGTCTTGCGGCTCTAGAGATCCAGGCAGAGAGGGAGGGGGGGAAACGAAAAACAGGAAGAAAAACACAGCAAAGAGAACACACAAAAGCAATATTACAAACAGAAACCAAGGCAGACCACTTTGTTTGTTCACTCAATTGTCTTCCCGTGAACTTGGTTTTACCTTCACTACGCCCCACAGCTAGAAAAGAACACGCACTCTTTCACTCTGATGTGTCACCGGACACATCAAAAAGTGAAACTCAACCGTGACGCTTAGAGTTCGGAAAGCTTTTTTGAACCCTTTATTAGTTCACGGGTTTTGAACGAGCTGAGGTACCTGTATTGAGGGTGCGTCCACCACACGTAGCTGCCCACAACGGCTCCAACGATGACCATAAACTTCCATATCCACAGGGGAAGGAACACAACCCAGTAGTTCCACGAGATGAGGCCATCGAGTCTCAAGGAGAACAGCAGCGTGAACGCTAGCAGGCAGCAGTGAACTAGAAAACGACTGCAAAGACACAAGGCAACGGCTCCATCAGCGCAAGAGAACTCATCAACTGCAACGAGCTGAACGTCTACGGGAAGGTTATGGTGCACCAAACAGTGCGCTAGAAACTACAGTTGATAATGTGTCGCTGGTCACCTAGGGTTGAAGTCTTCAAAGAGACTTTGAAGGTTCATAACATCAGGTTGCAGGCACGAAAAGCCAACTTGAACGCCATGCGGTGTGGTGGCAATAATGAGGAGTCACTGTATCTCGCACTTCCTACATCCAGATGAGTTATCGCACAATACAGGCCCACGCAAGTCGCCAAGCGATATGCGCTAATAATTTCCCGGTCATGGTCAACGCTGAAGGAAGCGATGTTTTGCAGCTACGCAACAAGAAACTTCGCCTGTCATTGCTTGACAACGCTTTGTAAAGTAGTAAGTATTACTATGTCTCCTTCCTTCAGCTTTCTTCCTTCCAAACAAAACAGACCGCAAAAATATCCACTGAGGAAAATTGCGTACTCTTGACGCCAGGGGCTGCGTGGTCACAGCACCGGAAGCAGGCGCGGCAGCGCTTCGAGCGCTTTGAGAGTGTCGACAAGTCTGCTTGTCTGCTTCGAGAGTACTTTTCCAGGTTCCGGTCTTTTGGATCTTCAGCGCCTTCGAGATGGCTGTCGGAAAAAATAAGGGGCTCTCGAAAGGCGGAAAGAAGGGCGTCAAGAAGAAGATGTAAGTAAAAATATTATCTGTAATAGATGTAGTTATTATTTTGTGTTGTGCCAGTAAATAGCGTTGCGTTTTATACCCGCTAATTTTGCTGGATGGAACTCGATAGAGGTGACGGTGTGGCTGGTGACCGGTGCATGAAAACGCCGTTGTCTTTTTATTGTGTCTCATATTTTTGCTGTTTTCCTGCATTTTCGTTTTTCGCATTTGCAGTGTCGACCCGTTCACGCGCAAAGATTGGTATGATGTCAAGGCGCCGACTATGTATACCGTCAGGAACATCGGCAAAACATTCGTCAACCGCACACAAGGCACAAGTGAGTAAAACCATGCCAGCTCGCTGCCGTCTGTTCTCTCTGCATTGTGGTTTCTGTGTTGTGTACTTCAACCCTCTGGCGAGGGGCCTCATCTTCTTGCCGGTTCTTGAATAGTGCTACATGATATCCTGCTTACCACAGGCCTGCGACAGTTTTGGCGCTTGCCTTCCCGAATCGCTGGAACATATCCCACCATTAACGTAGCAGCGACTTTAATTTGATGTGTTCGAGGTGTAGATTTGCATGACATTTAGTGTTGAGAAAAAAATGGTTCCCGGTCATGTCACTTGACTGATTTCTTGGAATTTATTTTTGGCAGAGATTGCATCGGAAGGTCTTAAGGGACGTGTGTTCGAGGTGTCCCAAGCCGATCTGACGAACGGCGAGGATGCCTTCCGGAAGTTCCGCCTCATTGCTGAGGAAGTACAAGGACGCAACGTGCTGACCAACTTCCATGGCATGGACCTGACCACTGACAAGCTGCGTTCTATGGTTAAGAAGTGGCAGGTGAGCGACTGTTTGTGCCTTGTCAGGACTCAGACGATACTCACATTCTTTGTGAAAATGAAAACACTGGATGGTCACATGCTGCCTGCAGCAGAGGCTAGGCAGGAAAAGGAGGGAGATCGGCCTTTGTCGCTATGGGGAGTGGGGTGCTCGTCGTTCGGGCTAGGGGTGCGATCGGCGAAGCGTGGAAGTCTGAGCACAAAATTTCAAGAAAGTGTAGTATGCAGTAGCCTACTCATGCCTGTACGGGAACAGAGGCTCATTTTCTTCTATTTTCTGCATAGACTCTACTGCAGTGCTTCAGAAGGTTGACTGTGATCCCTTATTCTGTATTGTACCATAATACTATTTCGGCAGCTCTCTAGAGCAATCTTGAAGTCAACTGGTGACACCCCTGAGTTAAATAAGAAGGTAGAACTTTTTTCATGTCCTAAAGGAATGCGAGGATGTCGTCTGGGAACGAGTCCTTTTGGTTGGAAACAAACCTTGCGGAGAAGCCGACTTGGATTTCCGCAAATGGTCCATTATTACAGAAGGTAGTGGTTTCACATACAGCCATGCTTGCTGATGAATACATGACGTGGAGTATAAAAATGATCCACAGTGAAACATTACTAGGAGCAGGGCCATTTATTTGCTTTTGAGGGTTTCAGCTTTTTTTTTTTCTAGATTTGTTGTTGACAGCTTTGTCATTCATCCTGCTGCAAAATTTTGAGCTGAAAATTGTACTGCACCAAAGGATTTGCGTTTGAACACAAGATCTCTTGTGTGGCCATCGTCACAGGCATCAAATTTGCCAAATAAAACATGTTGAGGGTCTAGTTTTCGTTGCATTGTTTCTAGAAGTGTAGTTGAGCACTACTTGTTTTGTCTGTGTGCTCGTCTGAGAATAAGCACTCAATTACTCTTCTGGAAACAACCAAATTCACAAGAGTGCTCATTTGCCAGCAGCTCCTGTCAGTTCCGAGAGCACAGCTAGTTTGTTTATAATGCACAGAAGGTGGCATTGGCGAAAACATATGAAGGACGTAAAGTAGGAGGCACACACGCAACATAACGTAAGCTCATCTTGTCAGCTAAGCGACAAGCATATGCTGGTTTATCACTCATTAAAAGTCGGCGTGCTTTGAGAGTCAATCTACAATGACGCAGTTGTGTACAAAAGCATTCACTGCAGACATTGCCACAGAAAGAAGTCCTCCATGATCCTACTGCCTGATAAGATAGTTTTCTTGGTTGAGCAAAACTGGGATGGTCTTGCTCACCATCAGTGCTGACCTACATTTCGTGCAGTTCAGCCTCTTCAAAGTTGCATGCACACGTTATCGTGCAACATTGCAGTAGATACTAGGACGGGGATAATGTCCATCATCTTCAGCAGCACTGTTGCAATCACATTGATGATGGAGGAAGGTTGAGGCTTGTCCAGATTTTGTGCAGCTTTTGCTGGTTCTGGTCTTTTTCACTTGTAAGCAGCATTCTCCAATCGCAGTTTATTTTCTCCTCCATAAATTCATCTTAATTGGGCTCCAGCCAGCCACCTGTATTTACTGAATCTATTTTACGCCACCGCGGTGGCTCAGTGGTTACAATGCTAGGCTGCTGATCCAAAATATGCGGGTTCAATCTCTGCCGCGGCAGTCGAATATCAAGGGAGGTGAAATTCTATAGGCCCGTGTACTGTGATGTGAGTGCACGTTAGAGAACCCCAGGTAGTCGAAATTTCTGGCGCCCTTCACCATGGCGTCCCTCATAGCCCGAGATGCTTTGGGACATTAAGCCATAAACCAAATCTGTTTTACAAAGCTGTCTGCCTGGGTTTGCCGGGAGAGTATCTGAAAGATCCAGCTCGGAAGCGACATCGGGCTACCTCGATAAGTGCATGAGTTGTCTGATGCTAAGCAGCATGCTTCTTTTTGGTCATTGTTGCTGTCAAGGCATTTGCTGCACCGCTCGTCAAGCCAGTCCAACAGCTTGTACGAAAACTTCAGCTTAGGGTCATTACCAAAGGAAACACTGGCTCTTGGAAATAGTCCGAGTATTTCTTTATAGGAGTCTTTTCATTCACGATTTTCCGCCATATGATAATGATTTTGTGAAGCTGGTAGTTTGCTGCAGGAAACTTTGGTTGTATTTCTAAGCGCACGAGGTAAGCCATTGTTGAAATTTGATAAGTTTTACATTTTCCCTTTTGATATTTGATGACAACAGTGCCTTCCAAGATAAACTGTCCATATCTTGGGGTCGCACTTCAGATTTTATGCATTTGGTTGGTTGGTTTGTTTATGGGGTTTAACGTCCCAAAGCGACTAAGGCTATGAGAGACGCCGTAGTGGAGGGCTCCGGAAATTTCGACCACCTGGGGTTCTTTAACGTGCACTGACATCGCACAGTACACGGGCCTCTAGGATTTCTCCTCCAAAGAAATTCAACCATTTATGACAGTGGCAAAATACGCAGGCAACATTCACCGGTGTTGTGCTGTATCATCTTCGGAAAGTCGAAATGTGGCTAGTGCTTTTTTTTTTTTTGCCACTTCAACTGCATTTTAATATGTGGACTGGATCGATTGCAAAGAACAGCCATGATGGATCATGTGGTTGCAGGTAGACTATTCAGTTTGTTGGTGGAGACTCAAAGTAAGGCATTTTCTTTCTATTTATCGAGTTGTCACTCAGGTAGCTCTGTCGCCTACCTTCTCCAAGCCAGACACATCTCTTATTTGCTTTTGCAGAAACTGTATTAACTCTGTGGGCAGGACAATGTGTGCATCTTCCTTAGACATGTTCGGCTTTGCACCATGGAAACAAATGCATTATTAGCAGAAAGCTGCAGTTGTGCTCTAGGATGATGATACTGCTGCCCTTGTAATTGAATTCAGGCTTTATGTGAATGTTACTGAGGAAGGCAGTACTGTGATGCTCCCATTGGGGGTTCATTCCATCATACGCATATTCGATGTCCATGGGATGTGGTATGGGGTGATATGAAAAGTATGCAACAATACCCCATGAGATCTGCAGAACAGTGACTCTGCTCTTCGCAAATAGAAGCTTCATTTGATCGCTGAGGAATTAATGGCATTACCTTTATTCTCTGACTGCACTGTGGATAGCTGGCCCAGCAGAAAATTGGTTGTATCAAAAATCTTTCCGTTCGAGCTCTCTGAGCTAGGACTAACGCTGCTGTCCCATTTCTTGTTTTCAAGAAATTCTGTGGCAGCTCTCGCTTTTTGCCAGGAGAGGAACAAAAAGGTTGGATCCCAGCCTTGCCACCAGCATTTCTAGATAGTGGAAGCCAATAGAAAAATAAGCTTTCACGTTCACAGAGCGTCCAAGCCACCAGAACCACAGCGAAGAACAAGCACATGTAGGGGGACTGCTCTGTCGTACCAGGTACGAGCAACATGCAGTGACAAGTCTGGAAGGGTGCAAGGTCACAACTGTGATGACGCAGGCCTCCAGCCATGACATGGCTCAGCTCTGACGTCAGTAAGGAGAGCTGGGGCCTTCGTCTAGGTAGCACTGGCCATGTACACTTAACCGCATGTTTTAGGACTGAATGTTTATTACACAAGTCCTGGGTGTCCATCTTGAGAAGCGAGTTGCCACATTGCTGTGCACTAGGCACGAGCACCCTCTTTGCCAAAGTGGGCCAAAGGTACTGTTGTGATACACGCCACCTTTAATTCTCATTTAACTTCTCAACTTCAATGGGAGCAGTATGCTGCTATATGTTCCGAGTACTCATTGCTGCGGTTGACACTACACCTAAAGGGTATTGTTAGATACTTCTGAAGCAGTGCCCTGTAGTTTGAGTGTTCCTGAGGTACTAAAAAATTAAGCAGATTTACTTTGTGAACTGCGTGTGATGTCACTGCTGTATGTTGTGCACTTGAACCCTCTGGCTAGGGGCCTCCACCTCTTGCCGGTTCTTGAATAGTGCTACATTAAATCCTGCCCACCACAGGCCTGCAACAGTTTTGATGCTTGCCTTCCCGAATGGCTGGAACATATCTACTATTCATGTAGTAATAGTGGCTTGCGTCTGATAAGAAGCTTTTTTTTGCTTTTGGATTTTTTTTGTTTGTTTGTTACAACCAGCTTCACAATCATTAATATTTATTTGGCACTTCTGCTCCCTGATCTTAGAAGTGATGATGCTGCCCTTGATACGCTCGAGGATCGCAATAGTGGTCAGTGGGCAATTCCTTAGTCAGGCAAGACAAAAGAAAGTCAAGCGCTCTTGAAAATTGTGTTCTAGTGCTGAATTTGTATTACATCTTCTAAGGGACCTCATTTGTACTCTTACCTGCCGCTGTGTCTTGATGACTGCGATGCTAGACTACTGAGCTGGAGGACTTGGGGCTCAGTCCAAGTGGTAGCTGCTGTGTTTCGATGGAGGTGAAATGCAAAAGGTGCCCATGATGTCAGCGCGCATTAAAGAACCACAAGTGGTCTAAATTAATCCAAGAGCCCTTTACTGTGGCGTACCTCATACCCCAATTGTCGTTTGGGGAACCCCACATTTTTTAATTATTTCAATTCTGTGGAGCGCCCTTCATTGTGCACAATCTGTATTCCACAGTTTGTTGAGCTCACTTATTGCGATCGTTCTTGACGCGATGCTTGCTTCATGTGGATTGCACATGTTATGGGCACCGTGGTAGAGTGCTGGGCATATTTAAGCAGGTTGGACATATATGCAGGCTTTGCCATGCTCCTGGTCTCAAAACTTGGCAGCCTGTGTGGCGTCACTGCGTGTCATGATTATGTTTTCATGTGGTGATGAGCTAACAGTGAAGCATCTCTAGCCCATCCTGTCTTCAAGATGCCTTCCACCATAAAACTGCCACACAGGAAGGGACAATGGCTGCAGGTTGTGTTGTAGTTAGTGTGCCCAATTGTTTTTACACCCGGGATGTGTCAGTTGTAGATGTGATTACAGTCAAGCCCACTTATAACAATATTCAAGTGCCATGGAAATACCATTGTTATAGCCAATAATTGTTATAACAGGGTTGTGCCAAAAAAAAAGAAAAGATGACAAACTTCAGAGCATTTATTGACAGTAAATATACGGAGTGGTTTGATTGTATTGACAGTAAATATACGGAGTGGTTTGATTGTTCTAATGCCTGTAAAAGCTCGTTAATTCGAACTTCAGGGAACCGGAACAATGTTCACTGTTCACCGATGACCAAAGCACCACCATCACTACGCCACCGGGAGTTTCGCGCACCTCTGCGTCACAGGAATCAAGCCGGCTTTCCGGAAGTGATTCTTACGGGAAATTCAAGAAGCATGCAGAACTTAAGGGTGCGGTGACAGCTGAGAAGAGAAAAACCGCACTGGCTGCACGCACGCGCATTGCACTGACTGATTGGGGGTACGCATGGCGCGCGTAGCCAATGCAGCAGCTCTCGTGACGCGATGACACCTGCCTCTTTTGCTTTCGTGGCGTTGCTGCGCCAGCTTAGTCCATTGGTCGCCCCACATGTGCGCGCTTTTGTGTTGTAAGCATGGTTTTGCTGGTGTGGTTTTAGCATTCCCTTCTTTTTTTTTTCTATAATGGTTGACGCTCAATTACCAGATTTAATTGTTATAACCAATAATGTGCCTTGACAGCATTGCTATAAGCAGTTTATTTTACCATAGAACACATAGCAAAGCTGATGGTGCCATGACTGACCATTGTTATATCCGATATATTGTTATAACCAGTATTGTTATAAGTGGGCTTGACTGTATTTTAATGGCTTATGTGCGAGAATGAGACCACCAGTTAAAGCTGTTAGTGTGGAGGGTGGAGCTAGTTCGTTGCAGTCAAGCTGCATGCTTTTTAGTACACTTGTGGATTTGGGGAGTGGTATCCAAGTAGCAAGTGGTGCTGAGACTGCAGATGTACGCATCAGTAAGCTCAATCAAAACATTGCACTAATCCCTACCTCATCTGTCTTGTGTAGTTTCGCTGTCATTGCAGCTTAACTCTGAGGGAAAATGAAAAGCAATGGCGGAAAATTGCGCAGTAGCACTAGACTCGTACTGCAACAATCGCATTAGTCCAGCTGGGTGCAAAGCGTACGTGTTTGTGCCGTTGCAGACCTTGATTGAGGCGACTGTTGATGTGCGGACGACTGACGGCTACCTCCTGCGAATGTTCTGCATTGGCTTCACCAAAAAGTGCGCCAACCAGCTGAAGAAGACCTGCTATGCCCAACACAACCAGGTTAGTGTTTTTTTTTTTCATTATGTTTGAGTGTTACTGCTCTGTGGTTTTGCCTTTGGCGGCTCGCATGTCCTTGCTTTTCGAATTTAGGGCATAACCTGCTGCTTTGCTTGCGCATGCTAGCTTTATCAATTAAAAACTGGTCATTTAGAGAAGGTAGCAGTGCACTGACGATTTTGCGTGTACAGGTTCGCCTCATCAGGAAGAAGATGACAGAGATGATGATTCTCGAAGTGTCTTCGACAAGCCTCAAGGAGGTTGTCAACAAGCTGTAAGTCCTGTTGTCGTTGAGTGCACTTCTTTAGTTCTGCGTGTTGTTGGGCAGAATGTGAAATGCGCCACTGCTAACGCCACACACTCCCTTCCCTTGCAACCTATGCAGCATTCCTGGGAGCATTGGCAAGGACATTGAGAAGAGCTGCCAACACATCTACCCACTGCACGATGTGCTCATCCGCAAAGTGAAGGTGCTCAAAAAGCCGAAGTTTGAGTGTAAGTGTACTCACTGACTCACTGCAGTGCTTGTCTGTATTTTACTTTTTTTTTTTTTCTGTCTTCTGTGAGGTGTACTGATGATATCGGGAGCATAAGGTTGAAGCTGTTGAGGTTTGCAGAATAAGACTCCGCATTCATCAGTTTTGTGAAAATTCTTGTGCTTTCTTCTGTTGTCTGGTCTTTGAGGACAGGTTACCAGTACACCAAAGAAAAGTCCAGTTTAAAGGAACATGAAAGTGGAATACTAAGCCTAGCTAGATTGGTGACCTAAGATAGCAACTACATTGGAATCTTGATGATATTAATCTTGTGGGGCGTCGGCTTGCAATTGCGTAAATACAGTATTGATCACAGTCTATTTCACGTGCAGTGCTGTTTTGACAGTTAAGTACGGCTGAAATGAAAAGGCATTGCACAGAGGTCTGTTGAGATGCGAGAATGTGTTGGGCTTTATGTCTGGCTTTGCGTGCCACCCAGTTGGCCTGCATGAAGCTGTCATGCGCAAGCAATGAACGGCTACCAGGGTGCTTTTTTTTTTTTCACATTAAGGCAGCAATTAGAGTAAGGGCTGGTAATCAGGGCTTTGCGGCAAATGGTATGGCGGCACCATCTGTTAATATGGTAGCGAACAATTTTGCAGTTGCCGAGAAGATGGTGTTGCTTATTTCTAGTTGGCTGAGGTGTTTGTACATTCGTCCAGTTCATTGGAAGGACTGCCAGAAGTCATAAAAGTGACTCGTCAGTGCAGACATTTCGTGGAGGAGTAAATGAGAGAAGAAATCGGGGACTTGATATTTTCTCAGAGAAGCAGTCTCATGTTTGCACTGCGTAAGCACTATATATGTTCACCTGGGATTATATTAGTCTCATGTAGCATCTTGTCTTTTGCTGAATGTTCTCTTAAACAAGTCTTTAAGGTCCCCTCATTTGGCAGACTCCAGCTCTTCAAATTAAACATCGCTTCAGAAAGGTATGCTTAGTCGCTGCGGTGTCTCGGTAGTTATGGTACTTGGCTGCTGACCCGAAAGACACGGGTTCGATCCCGTCCGCTACGGTTGAATTTCGATGGAGGTGAAATTCTAGAGGTCAGTGCACGTTAAGGAACCCCAGGTGGTCAAAATTTCCGGAGCCCTTCACTGCAGTGGTGTTGAGTGCATGGCATCTATCGTGTGGAACATAGCTGCAATATTGAGTGCTGAACTCAACCAGAGATTTCAATATTTGCAGAACCTTTAGTACACAAGCTGGTAGGTGTTCCCTGTCTAGACAGTAGCATCTGTTGATTTCAGTTAACGGACTGTAGACACCAAATTTTTGCTTGCATGTTTTCTTCTTTGAATTGGTGCGGTTAGACTGCTATATATGGATCACCCAGTGATATTTGCCTACATCTGATAAATAATTTATAATTGGAATTCCTTAACGCTGGACAATGGCTGTGACATGTAGTTGGTCTTTAGGTCACATGATGCACGAAACGGCAATTTAATTGCTGATGTGTCATCTGTTCATATTCTAGCTCTTGATGCAGGATGGTTGTAGTGAATTCAAACTACGTATCAATGTTCATACTGTGTATTTACACTACTGTAAGTAGACCTATTTTAAAGGCGGGACAAACGACTCTACCATTAGCACTCAGCTAATGTGCGCGCGCTGTCACCTGTGGGGCATAGGGCCATTTGCTGGTTGTCTGCTTTCTTGAGGCTTCACAGGGTAGTCAGAATTTGTGTAGGAGGTGTGGCCGTGGTGGTTTGCTGGTTGGGTGTCTGTACACAGTGTTGGTTGCAACTTGGCTGCATTGTTTTTCAGTGGGCAAGCTGCTCGAGCTCCACGGAGAAGGCACTGGCAAGGGTGGTGCCAGCACCACTGCAACTGCAGCTAAAGGCGAGGAGGGTGTGAAGGTTGATAGACCGGAGGGCTACGAGCCCCCTGTGCTTGAAACTGTCTGAGCACTACATTCGAATAAATCACCCAGAATATACGATTGGTCTTGTCTTTTTGGGAAAATGCTGTGCTTTGGGTAAGGCTGATTCTGAGGTTTATTTGAAAACTGGTTTTCTCTGTGCCACTCATTTAAACTTAATGATAATTTAAACTTTAATTGCATCAAAATGAATGTCTTGAGGCTGTGATGGTAAGCCTAGAGAGAGATGCGCCCTTGCTGCAGAAACGTCCCCATGGAAGGTAGTGGAGCTCTACATAGCATGCGGCAGGTAATTATTTAGCCACTATCTTCTACACATTGCAGAGAACCCACAATTGCGCGCAACAGCTTGCGAGTAGTTTACAGTGGCTGTTTCTTGCTCTCGCTTTCCATTGCACGCTCCCACGTAAAGCTGTTCGGGGGTGGCCATTTGATAGATTCAAGTGTCTCGTAGCCACCATGGTGCCGTCGACCGGCAGTGTAGCTCTGCCCCCTGGGTCCTTGGTGCATGCAAAAAGTGACGAGACGCGCGAAGACACTGATAATTAAATTTTGGCTGCAGATAACCCAGTTCTACAAAACTCGCTCAAATTTAGTGGAGGATATTCTTGAAGGGCCGTCCGTTAACATCCCAAGAATGCTGTACCTTTTCGAGAGCTTCTTGAAAGCTAGAACCGTTTTGAAATATGCTGAATTGATATCTAGAATAACTACACATCATCTGATATTCAACTGATGCCTACACTGTCTGAGCATGTGAAAATGCTTGTACTGATTGTGATGAGTGGTGCATTACCCACTCAAACATTTATATGCTTTGGGAAGAGGCCAAATAAGCAACAACCAAGACATTTTTCACAGATACCGGAAAACCATTAAAGCACAGGTGGGGCCAACAGTTTTCTGACAATGCAATGCAGTCGAAGAACAGGCTTCCTGCAGCAGCAAGGAGTCGCCTGCTGCGAGGGCAACCATAGGAAGCAGCAGAACTAATGTGTTAATTTCAAAGGGGGTTTATGTTGATATGACAAAGTGATCCTGAAATGATTGATGGTCATATTCTCATGCGACATATCTGTGCAGGTGATCTTGGTGAGAATTTCAGTCAAATTTAAAAGCTCTCAACCCATTAGGGCGATGTTTCACCATGCGTTCTTGGCTGCCCATACCTCGATGACGTAGAGAGAAGTAATTTTAATGATAATAGTATTTGGGGAGCGTAGGTCCTTGCACGACCCCACTGCACTCAACGTTCATGAAGTTCCGAAAACATTTTTTTCGTATTAAAGTAGACAACTTACTGAACAACCTTTGTATTACCTGGTCAAGGACTAATGATTGTACAAACAATAGAGGCTGTTGGTGAATTCTTGCATGGAGTGTGGAGCAAAAAAAATGAATCGAAATTTTCTTTTCCTGACTGAGGGCCGCAAAGCTGCTGATCGTCTCTTCAACATAGATGAGTTTTTCCAGTTCGCTTTCAACAAATAATACTGCAAGGTCTGATAACCTTGCAGTATTATTGTGATGTCAAGCAGTTTTCGATACATTTCAAAATAGCCCCCACCTCTTTTCATGATGCCACAATTGTATCCATCGCAATATTTTCAGGTCTGGTGAATATGTGCCCGACAAAAATTCACAAGAGCACCTAATTCCATTCTGTGTTGGCAGTGCGAGACTAATAGAAGATGTTGATTCCTTTACCAGAAGTCGCGTCGCTTACCTCCAGCCAGTCAGTGAATATTATGACCAGTGTGACTTTTAATATCTCTGAGTACGGGCCTTTGGCCTGAGTAGGGGAACGGAGGCCACACTATTTCGCATGGCGATGAGCTGCCAGCGAACTTCACGAAGTAATTCTGGTGTCTGTATGTCCCAGTGAGATCGAGTAGGGCGGCCAGCCCAGCGGATTGCCACGAAAGCTACGTCCTTTGGATGCTTTCATTGATGGGACAATTAAAGTTGAGGGCAACCAGACTGCAGCGCATGCAGTATTCAAGCTGCGGTCGGACTAGGGCAGCAAGGTGTCCGGTTCAACGCCACAGGTAACACGTTGCGTGAAAAAGTGAATGTGCACCGTGCCTACTTACCACAGCATACATGGCCAGTAAAACGTGAGGTGCCGGTCTACTTAATGCGACAAGTTCAGTGTGTACCAATGCTTCGCCTCTTCGAGGTCAGTGCCTGTTGCTTTGAGATGCCTGCACTCTAGTCACAGAATTCGGCTGTGAGCTTTGGAATTATTCGGAGTTAAAAGCATGGTAACTACTGGGGACCCCCGAAAATATATTACTTTGAGGTAGGCGCTGATTCTGCATGATGTAAGTTTTGTGGCTGTCGCGAGCGGCACTCGCGATAATTGCGCGTGCGCAGAAGGTCCTCCCAGCAAACCACAAACCTCTCGGAGACGTCTCTCAGAGGTTTTTGGTTTGCTGGGCTGCGATGGCTGTACATCCGCCGAAGCAGTAGCGGGGAGCGGGCGAAGCTGCGGCGCGCGTACGCTCCTGCGCTGTTCTCGCTGCAACCGCTTTAGTCCTACCTTTTCCTAATCTTTTAGAACCCAGAAGCTCAGTCTTTTAATCCATATAATAGGGTACTGGGGAAAAGCGGACGACTGAAACAAAAACCCCGAAGACCGCCCAATGACACCTCGTACACTGCTGTCCGCGCGCTGTCGTCGCATAGTTTCGCTTTTGCGTTTTCAGTCCGCTTGCCTCTTGCGGCGATGAAATTTTATCATCAACCGCAACAGAATTTACGCCGCCTGTAACCACTCGATTCGACGGCGTAGACGGAGCGCGTTGGAAGCCGCCCAGCACAGATCTTCGATAGGCATTTTGTAGCCGTGCCGCGCGCAAGCACTGAACGTGCATTGAGGCGCGTGCAGCCTCTATAGTGTTCGCCCCGGTTGGTACTTGTGAATTAAAAGTCGAGCCAAGCCGTACGTGTAAAAATTTTTTTACGGTTTCAAGCATACGTTGCACCGCCAGGCATGGGGTGGTATTCGCGATGTGCCATGCAGTATTTCTCCTGCCGGGCCACAAGAGCGAAGAGCTCGGGAAAACAGCACCTGGGAGCATTTGTTCTGGGCTTTTATCCTAGCGCATAACGAATGAATTGAAAGATGCCTCTAGCTCTCTCTGCTGGTACGTGCTTTGCTGTCCCTGACACACGGAAATGATGGAAATTTTGGTCAACTCTGACGGAATCAGGTAAGTACTCCATCCAAACGTAGTTTAAATCAAAACTCGCTGCCAAATATCACCTCTGTGCGAAATTTGAAGCGAGAGGTTAGGCCGAGAGCACGTAGACTTGCAACGCTAAATGCACACCGTAAAATCTCTCCGGCTAAAGCGCTCGCTTATTCGCGCTGGAATTTGCCGCAGAGATGGCATACGACAGCCTTGCTTTTTAAATAAGTTTGGGTGATGTACTTTTTTGATATGATCAGAGTTAATAATAAATCCACGTCGTCTGCGGCATTGGCGACCCCCATAATGCAATTCGTCGGAGCGCCGATCGAGTGCGTGTGTCCGAGACCGTCGCATCAGTGTGCGCCACCAAGGGGAACGAATTAGTGTCATGCGCCCCGCGCGAGCCGCCTGCCTTCATCAAAGCCTGTGTCATGCGACAGGGGATTGGAGAGAAGCGTACAGTCTTAGCCCAAGGGGTCTGCTTCTGAGCCCTGCAGCGCGGCTCCTCTTGCATATCAAGGGACCCTAACCTCACGAAGGCAGGAGGAACTTGCTCAACCTCAACCCTCCTTACAGCTTAGGGCTGTCAGATGTGTTAAAGATCCCCGATACATGACTTCGAAGCCGTGTAACGGGGCTCTTTTACACACTTGAGATCACAGGTAACTCTGCAAGTGTCTCTTACTTTCACGTTCGTTGTTTCATAGTTTCAATTTCATCAGTCACATGTGCATGTTGCTTAAGACACCACGTGTACGCGACAAAGGAAAATAAAAGGGAAGTGGGAACAAGATGGCGTTGGCATAACATCACGCGTCCGCTTTGTCATTCGGTGTAAAGAACAACTGCAGGAAGCTGCAGAAGCAGACCCACTGCTGCAACCTGTAATTTTGTACGTAATAATCAAGTGCCAAAAGTACCCTCAACAGAGCAGCTGCCGTTCTTCAGTGTCCGGGAAGAGTTGGCGGTAATGGACGATCTGCTCTTACGAGGTGAGCGATTGATCATTCCGTCATCACTGACGCCAGCTTTACAGCTGCACACGAAAGTCGCCCCAGCATTGTCCGAACAAAACAGAGGATACGCAACCAGTAATGGTGGCCAGGACTTGATAAACAGGTGGAGGAAACCATTCACTCTTGCCACATTTGTCAAGCTGCAGATAAATCTGCTAAAACGTCGGTGGCACCACTACAGCCAATTCCACTACCAGAACATGACTGGCAGAAATTGGCACTGGACATTGTTGGTTCATTTGCAAGGGCTCAGGAAAGTTGCGCATGTTTGCACTGACCTTGACTGACTTCTACTCCGAGTGGCCGGAGGTCTGTTTTGTTGCAAACGTAACGTCCGAGAGTGTAAATGCAGTTTTCAGTCGCGAAGGGTATTCTGATGAGGTACTGAGTGATCATGGGCCACAGTTTACATCCGCTATTTTTGAAGACTTCCTTCAGCAACGGGGAGTCAAGCACTCTTGCTCGTCTGTGTACCACCCCCACAGAAATTGACTCGTAGAGCGCTTCAACCGAGTACTCAAGGACTTTGTACAACTTGCAGCACTGGAACAGCGCTCTCTTGAGGCTGCTGTCTCGGAGTACCTGGCTGTTTATCAGAACACACACTTATGGTCTCTGCTAAAAGTATACAGCACAAATAGTCTGCTTCTGAGCCCTGCAGCGCGGCTCCTCTTGAATATTCAGGGACCCTAATCTCACGAAGGCGGAAGGAACTCAAGTCCTCAGCCCTCCTATAAGAGCCCAGCTGCACGGCTTAGAATCGTAACCCCCTGGACTATATATTTTTGACAAAGACTGCACATGTGACAGCTGGAATTGCGCCAGTTGTATGTATTGCTGCATGGTCGTACTCCAAGGAGTATCGTTGGTTGCTCGAGTACAAGGTTCTTCTCCAATCCAGGGCCAGAATTGACCAGGCTCCGGTAGCGGGTGAGAGCAAAACGACAGTGCAGCAAGCACTGACAGAAAAAGGGATGCAAAGACTCCGACTATTTCGTGGCGACGTTGTGCGGATAAGAAGGCCTCTATTTGCTAAGAAGGGTGACCTGACCTACAGCAAGCCATTGAAGGTTGCGGGACAAAGGGGCCTAGTTCATTTGTCCTTGAAGATCACAATATGGAATGCATACAAGTCGATGTCGGGTGCCAGAGACATCGGTCCGATTAACGCATTGTGAACGGGAACGCATGTCAACTTTGCTCTCAATGGGTATTCCTAGAGAGCCAAGCCATTCCACCTTCCAAGAAATGAATGAAGACTCGGTGCAACAATCTGAGAGTTTGGAAGGTGAAGTGGTAACAGAACACACAGAAGATGGTGAAGTCCAGCAGCCAAAGCCGGAGGTCCACTCGATTATCTCATCCGCCTACATTGTTGAAGGACTGTTTTGAAGTAGGACATAGGAGGACTCATTCTTGGCAGATTTTTTTTTTTTTTCTTTTAAGAGGGGAGAGCATGTTGCGTCGCATAGGTAACTGTGCAAGTTTCAGTTTCGCTTCTTCACAGAGTCAGTTTCAGTCGCACGCATGTTGCGTAGGACGATACATGCACGTGACGAAGGAAAATAAAAAAGGAAGCGGTAACAAGATTGCGTTGGCGTTTGTCATTTAATGTTTGACCTACTGTACAACATGTATAATTTTGACAAAAACCGTAAACCTCGCATAAAGCAGCGCGTTGTCTGCTAAGAAAATTGCTACACAACACCGAGAGGTGGCGCTGCATTTCAACTTTCAAGGTAACATTCGAGAAACACATGTTCAGAAGTGAACCTTTTTCAGCATGGTCCATGTTTTTCAGCGCCCAGCACAACGGGCATGATTATCCATCTGTCGACGGCAGGTTGGAGGCAACGTTACTAGAACCAACTTCGGAGGTAAAAAAAGTTTTTCTTCCTCCATGCCTTGCACGTTCTTCCTTGGATCTATATCCACAGAGAAACATACTTACGTAAGAATGTTTCTCTATGCTTTATCCATGAGTTGGCCATGGAGTAAACTATCATCATCATTATAGGCACCCTGCACACAAGCGTTTGCGGGTAGGCAGGCTGAAAACGCTGATTGGTCAAAAAAATATGACGTCATACGCGTGACGTCATAGGTCACGTGATATTTAGTGATGTCATGTCCGGTTGGGGACAGGCATGTTTTCCCTAGATGTTTTCCCGCCACCGCTCGTCAGCGGACGGGGCTGCTCGCGAGGAGCCGAGAGGCGAGGAGACAGCGTGCACTGCAGCGTTGCGGCGTTGCCTCCTCGGCGTGTCCCCGTCATGTGTTTCGACCCGCCGCGGTGGCTCAGTGGCTATGGCGCTCGGCCGCTGATCCGAAAGACGCGGGTTCGATCCCGGTCGGGGTGGTCGAATTTCGATGGAGGCTAAATTCTAGAGGCCCGTGTACTGTGCGATGTCAGTGCACGTTAAAGAACCCCAGGTGGTCGAAATTTCCGAACCCCTTTCACTACGGCGTCCCTCATAGTCTGAGTCGTTTTGCGACGTTAAAACCCCAATAAACCATGAACCCATGTTCTTCAGAGCGCGCGCGAGATTAAAAAGCGCACCTGTCGCGCTGCGCTTGTCACACTGCATGCCTGCTTCTGCGCATTTCTTGCGGACTCCTTTCAGTCATACTTATCTATACTATTGACCAAAAGGCTTCTTAAACAGTTATTTCAAGTTTTATTGCTATGTATAAAGAATATGTTTGTAGCAGGTGCGTGAGCCCGAACAAAAGAAAACTGTTTTTATTCCCCTTCAGTATTCCTGCTTATCGAGACTTGAGCATTTATATGTTGCAGTACAACTTTTTTCAGGCATCACAACTGATGTTTCGATGTGTTTGGTACATATTCATCTTCGGACATTTCATGTCTGTTGGGTAAAAAAAAATATACGAAATAATACTTGACTGCATCAATTGTGACTGAGGCAACTAGCATCACGTATAGCATGCTCTTGAAATTCCTCTAGCTGTTGCACAGAAGTCTGTAATTGACTTCATTGTAGCTTCATACTTGCACCATTTAAACTCTGCACATAGCTCTTTTTTCACAAAAGGAAATGTGATTAGGTTTCCGAATAGAGCTGTGCACGGGCCGCAATTTCGAACCCGCGCCCGGCCCGGGACCTAACCTACCGACAGGAAGCCCGGCCCGACACTGAAGGACCCTGAGCACGCTCGTGCTCGGCCCGACCTGCAAAGCGGCGACGACACAAAAAGAGAATTTCAGGAAAATGAGTTTATTTCAATGACATTCAAATTTTGACCTCACATTCCAGGTCACAGTTTGGGATTATACACAAGACACAACGCATAAAGGTATAGATATTTATCACTCTAAATATGCAAGTTGTTCATTGATGATGGCTTGATCTAAACAAGAGCGGCGCTCTTTCATTACGAATCCTGCGGCGCTGAAATTTTTCTCGCTGCTTCAATTGGTGGCCGCAACGGCTAATACTTTCATAGCAAGAAGAGAAACGCTTGAAGTACGAAGGGGAATGACAGACGTGGTGTCGTAAGCCATGGATGGCGTGCCACGACAGGAAAACTTTTTGACTTGTCAGAGGATAAGCGAGCAAATAAGCGACAGGGCGGCGCCAGTGACATTCTTCTAATGCCATTCATGTGGTGCATGGGGGCCCCCCCTTCACTCTCGCCCGCGACTATTGTCCGTCTCCCCGGCCGGAACCGGAGAGAGTAGCTCCTGCCTGGTAGGCGGACAAGCTGCGAGTGGCGAGTGGAAGAATTTAACCTTTTCCCGATGTGCTGCTGCGCGACTCCGTGACCCCGCGACCTCGCGTGCGCCGTACGCAGCACTGCCTCCGCTTCCCAGAACCTTCCTTTCTTCTTACAAGGCGCCCAAAACTGGTTGCTTTTCCCCAACGTTGGTACTTGCTAGAACCAAAAATGCGTTTCCAGCCCCAGCTAGCTTTTTTTTTTTTTTTAGCGCTTGTACTATCCTCCCGTCCTTGTACATTCCCTCCTGGATGGTCTAGACACAAATCACTTCCTGCTGTGCATGCAAAACGCCCAGCGCACCACAGCCATATTCGCACTTCCACATATATGATACATGCTTTGCCCAACTTAGAGCCCTGGGCGTTTGGTTGTGAGTAGCACCTTATGGCGCGTAATGCATTCCCATTAAACAGAATTAAAATATGAGAAAATTCATCGCAAGATATATTTCCTTGTATTCTCCAAGTAAATTACTTCTATACTAACTCCTCCCTTCTGAAATGACCAAAAGATAAAACAACTCAGCGTGTGAAAAAGCTAGGTGAATGCAAAAATACACTACTTTTGTGCAAAATTCACAGGAAGTGCACTTAAATTGCCACAAGTGCATGGCCAATTAAGGAAAAAAAAAACAATGGCAAAGGACGGAGACGCACAACAGGAACACAGGACGACGCCGTGTTCTGTGTTCCTGTATTCTGTGTTCCCAGTTCTGTATCCCCGTCTTTTGCGCTGGTTTTCTTTCTACAATCGTGAACCAATTAACTCGCCCAGCTCTCCACTCTACTGGACCAATAAGGCATCAAGCTTCACAGTGCATTAGTGTTATATCTTACGCTACATATGTTCGAATTGTTTTTGCTGCAAAACAGGTATAAGAGGTCGGCATACACGTCTTTCATTTGCTTAGGAAGAAAGCAGCGCAGTCAAGAAAGTTACTCCCTCCTGCCAGTGAAAATTTAAAAAATGCGGTTTTTTCAGCGCCAGTATAAAATCTTTGCATGCTGACGGCATGTTGAAATTTTCGTTAATGCACCGTAATAATTATCTCATGAAGCCCCAGCTCTTGTGGCCCAGCACGAAGAGTACGATGATTTATGGCAATATTTGAAGTGCATTTTTGAACCAAGTTCTTATTGCTCTAAGTTCTCCTAAGCAAATAAAACTGAAAATTGTGATAATTTTGATAATGCTTTATGGAGCTAACACTACCAGGACGGTATAAATAAACAAAAAATAAATTCTTTGATAAAGGCCTGTACGCTGCACTTGTGCTGCTCATTTATTTCACGCTGTCCATTTTCTCAGTGCAGTGTCTTCTTTGATAGGCATATTTCTGGCTCATTACATACTTTGCTTCGGTTCACAATTCTTCTTTTAGCTATATTTCATCCAATTTCCTGCCATGATCTCTATTCAAACGTAATTTGTGTAATTTTGCTTTGTCCGGTCTCCTGCAATGTTCTAGTATATACGAATGATGTGAAGACCTGTTTCAAGCTGTTGTACTATAATTCAGTCTAACCTCCTCGATCACGATCACCTAAGCCTTTCCTTATCTGTTGCCATACTTTTTTATGGAAACACTTAAAAACAAAGCACCATGATCTATTTCAGTATTGTTTTATTTGCCGATTTAATTTTTTCGAAGATAACATGGAATCCCAACTCCCCTTTAATGTCCCCGTTCTCGTCTCGAAGTCGCGGATTTTTAGATGTGCGCTCAGTATTCTCGTTAGTGCATTTGTGCTCACAAGGGACTATAACAACCAACGCGGCGAATAAGCTAGATTTAATCCTGACAAATCAATCTGTCATAGTCTCACCTATTACATACCTGCCAGGCATCAGCGACCACTTGCTAATGCACTCTGACATTAATCTAGCCACTCCGAACACTAACAAAAAGAAAAAAAATAATACGAGACTACAACGGAGCAAATTTTCAGGCGATAAATAATGAACTATTTTTTTTATCGATGCTTTCCCATAGCTTTGGTGTCCGCAGCATTCAAACCAACTGGAGCATGTTCACAGCTATAGTCACCCAACTCACAGAACAATACACTCCTGAACGCACTGCTACCACCCACTCAATAGCTCCCTGGTGTAATAATCACATTAAACGTTTATCTAACAAAAAGAAAGCCTCTACTGCATCGTAAAGTTCTCGCCAACTAGTGAGTGATCGGACTTCGTATTCAGCGGCTTCCAACATGTATGTTCAGGCGCTCAAAAGCGCTAAAAGCACTTCCACTCACATGTAACCACCAATGTCAAAAATTCTGGCGGGTTATTAATCCTTCCACCGATGATAGTTTTGCGTTATCTGACCCGTTAGGCGACCCCATCCCTTCCGACGTTTGCGTCACGATTCTTTACCGCGCAATCACTGACAACTTGACACCCATATCTGATGTATACATATGCCTACAACTCACTACTTCAACTATGTTTTCATGCCACCTATAACTGTTGCTCCTACTGGTGTGAATAAGCTTATTGATGGACTCAGTGTTCATTCCGCTCCGGGTTATGACTGCGTTACTTAAAAAGCACTGCAGCTTATTCGCCCATTATACTAACCAAACTTTTCCAGCATTGACCAGTCAACGCTGCTACTGAGTGGAAGATCGGAAAGGTGGTTACAGTCTACAAATCCGGCAGCAAAGCATCCCTTATTAATTATCGTCCCATATCCCTTACCAATACTTGACCCAAAATGTTCAAACATATAATATTCACCAACCTTGTTAACTTCTTTCATTGAACAACTTTTTTATGTCAGCGCAACATGGTTTTCGAAAACCTTACTCTTGCGAAACACAGTTAACATAGTTTACACATGCATTGCACTGTATTCTAGATCTATCATCACTAACTGACTGTATATTTCTGGATTTTTCAAAGGCTTTCGACGATGTATGTCACAACCTTTTGGCCCACAAACTAAAACGTCTGGATATTGACTGTAACTTATTGAAATGGATTGAATGTCTACTTAATCGCTCACAATTAGTTTTTGCTGACGGTTATAACACCTGTTTTACAGAGGTGTCTTCCGGAGTTCCACAAGGTTCAGTTCTTGGACCCCAGCTACTGTTCCTGATTTAACATTAATGATCCCCGCTCTCTTCTGGATTCTCATATTCACCTATTCGCTGATGTTTGCGTCATTTTTAGAGAAATAACCAACACTAACAACCTTACATTACTTCAGTCAGTGGCGGTCACAGAGAGTGGTTTTATGGGGAGCGGACAGACTGCTGTATATAAAAAAAGAAAAAATAGAAACAACGATTTATTTTATTTGCACAAAATTTCTTTTGCGCTTTGTTATTGAAAAATAAATGGCGAAAGGTATAGACGTTATACCATTACGCGAGCAATATTCATTTCGATACCAGGGGAAACGAGTCGACGTCTGAGATATCCCGCCACGACATGTCCACTAAGGTCAAAGCACCTGCCCGGACATTTCACCAGTGGGGTTAGCGGCCTTCATTTCTCAGTTCTGGGAAGTGGCTTTGTTCCGCCCTCAGGCCCCTCCTTCAAGGCGGCTGGTCGGCGCTCCTTGTCAAGCCAGAAAGGGATGGTCCCCTCGCTGGTGTCGCTGTGTCCCATGGTGGGATAAAGACATGAATGGGTAGCTCCCCCCCCCCCACACCCTCCGCCGACGAGGTTGTTGGCCACCGCAACCGCAGGTGAATGGCACCGCCGTCGCCGCCGCGCCGGCGGCATGGCAAGACAACGGTGGCGGCAAGGCAGGAACACGATACCTCGACCACGGCCGCTAGATACAAAGCGGAAAGCGAGGTGCGCTTTGCATCAAGCGGCCGTGCCTCGACAATCTCAACGAATTGTGCTCGTATAACTATCAACGTGTAGAACGTGGAATTGTGTGAAATAAAACAGCCGCTAACAAGGTGAACGTACAAAGCAGAGGACTACTTGACGAGACCGCCACTGACTTCAGTGCGAAGAATGGTGAATGCAGCTATATATGAACAAATGAAAAGTCATGCGTGTATCTAGAAAAACTTCCGTCCCACCTCACTACTACATCGATAACATTTCGTTGGAATCAGCCTCATCATATAAGTGCATCGGCGTCCACATTACTTATTATCTTAACTGGTCTCTTCATACCGAGAACATAATTGAAAATGCTAATCGCATGCTTTGCTACTTACGTCGCAACTTCTTTAACGTTCCTTCCAATTTGAAACTACTGTTTTATCAAACACTAATACGATAAAAACTCGAGCATGCAACACGTGTATGGCACCCTGCTCATGACAACTTCATTAATGATCTTGAGCTGGTGCAAAATAACTCTGTGCGTTTAATCCTTGTTAACTACAACCGCACAGCGAGTATAACTACTATGAAGTCTAATATCTGCCTCCGATAACTGACATCGCGTAGAAAAGTGTTTCGTATCACCCTGTTCCACAAGCTGTACCATCAACCCGCTCTTCGTGATCACCTCATCCCCCATACAATTTTCCCGCCGCATTGATCATGATCACAAAGTCGGAAGTATGTCATGCAACAGAAAATGCTGCTCGCAGTCATTCCTGCCGCGAACCTCATGCGACTGGAACCACCTTCCCGCAGATGTTGCCGGCACTGAAAATTATGAGCAGTTCCGCGTAGCACTAGCTAACATTGTATATTCAGGCGCTGTTTAATATTCATGTAATCAACTGTGTTTTTCACTCAGTTTTCGTATATTTACCATTCCCCCTGTGTAATGCCACTGGCTTTGAGGGGTAACGTAAATAAATAAACAGAGTAATATGCAAGCCTCTCACACAACATTCACTAATATTTCTTTCTTTCTGTAATAACGATTTGTAGACAGCCTAAAGACTCATATTTCACTGACGTGAAGGTTCATTTTTCAGTCACAGTTCCATACTGTAGAGCGCAGGATAGCGCTTGTGTTGCATCGTTCTTCTGCGTGTGTCATTGTAGGCGCTATTGTTTGTTGTCTCAAGTACTATGCACCATGTACCCCAAACAGAAGTTCGTCTAAATCTTCTTTGACATTAGCAGTTGCAAATTCAAGCCTTCTGCAGGATTTGAAGGAGGCCCAAGGAGCCGAGGACTAATTTTATGCATATGTAAATGTAAACAGCTAATCTATCTGTACTATTGCAACTTGCATTCTCTTTTTTGCTTTATGTGCTGTTCTTATATTTCGTGCCGTAGTGCTGAATGTCGTAATTTTTGTATGTATTATAGTGTAAATTGATACTGTAGTCTGCTGTCAGTGTTTTCTTTACTGTAATGCGCGATTGTAATGTTTATCTCTTATATTGTTTGGTGTACTTTCCATGTTCTTTTAAAGTACCAACTTGTTTTTCCTACGTTTAAAACTGTCATCTAATGGTCCCCTGGGCCTTGCCAAGCTGTGTGCACAGCTTTCAGCCCAGGGTGACCAGACAGATTTTTCTGGTAAATAAAGTGCATTGACTGATTTATTAATTCATTGATATGCAACTTACAAATGATTGGAAATGAGGGGAACATGTTCACAGGGCGGAAAGCGCGTGGTCTGCCAGGAAACACTGAGGTGGCCCCGAGAAGGTCCTTTTGTAAGGACATCCGTTTTGTGCCTCTTCACTAAGCAGCGACGACACGGCGTGCGCAGTCCTCGTTTTGCCCGAGCTGTCGAAGCAATCCTTGGTAAAAAAATACTCGAGGGAACAAAGTCGTGCTGTGTATGCAGATGCGATCGCCTCGTGGTTCCATTCACGGCGAACAATCATCCGGCAAGCCCGGCTCTTTCGACGGATTCAGGAAACGACTGAAAAGAACAAAAGTAAGGAGCGAAGAAAGGTGCACTGCTTACAGGTTAAAACAGAAAAAAAAACAAAGCTAAGCGCTGCACTCGGTTAACCCATTCAACGAGGCGTGGCGTGAGCTTTAAATCCGATTTCGACAAGGCGTGAGAAGTCGCTAAAGAAGCAAAGGCACACTGCACTGGGTGAATGATATAGCTAGACTAAGCGCAAGTCATAACTTCTCTAAAGCCACACTGCACTCGTTTAACCCTGCAACGAGGCCTAGCGCGGGTTCTGATGTCTGGCGCCGATTTCGACAAAGAGAGGGAACACGGCCGCGAGATTGGATGCCCGCAATCTTCCAGGAAGCAATGAAGCGGCCCTGAAAAGGGCCGTTTGGAGCAGCTCTTCAACGTCAACCTACAGCGGCGTGGCGGCGAGCAGTAGGCCCAGCGTCCGGCGAACAATGACATCGGCTTCCGAGAAGCATATCCAGGGAACGATGCTGCAAAAAAAAAGTTTCGTTACAAGCACCGCAATTTGGTGAGTCCTCAATGCACGAGAAAACTTGCGACAATGTAGTTCAGTCCTTACCTCGGGGTTGAGAATGCGCACGCCCGACAAGCGCGTCAGCGTTGCTGTCAAACGGCGGTCCTCAAAGCGCGCTTGATGCGGATCCTTGTAGTGCCGCGGCAAAAACTTTAAATACAAGCACGACACTAGCCACGTGCTACTGGCGAAACGGCGAAAGCCGCAAGCAAATACTGCACAGAAATTTCAGCTGGCTGTCGCCGACGAGCGCACCACGCACGAACGCCATAGCTGCACACGCCTCGAAACGAGCGCGCCGAGGATCACGAAACGAATGCCCGCTCACCACGCACGCACGCGCGGCGGGTGCACCTAGCGATTCCCCAGGCGCTCTAGGGAGAGGTCGAGAAAGGCGCGCTGACGCCACGTCCGGTTGAGAACGAGGGCGAAGTCAAAAAACGTCACGGAGAAGCGCATCACATCGACCAATCCAACGTTCTGTCTAGAAACGTTGGACCAATAAGCGTTTCCAGCCTGCCTTCCCGCAAACGCTTTATTCCTGACAAGGACGAGAAACAGAAGCGTTTGCGGGACGGCAGGCTGGAAACGCTGATTGGTCGATGGGATGCGCTTCTCCGTGACGTTTTTTGACTTCGCCCTCGTTCTCAACCGGACGTGGCGTCAGCGCGCCTTTCTCGACCTCTCCCTAGAGCGCCTGGGGAATCGCTAGGTGCACCCGCCACGCCGCGCGTGCGTGGTGAGCGGGCATGCCGCATTCGTTTCGTGATCCTCGGCGCGCTCGTTTCGAGGCGTGTGCAGCTATGGCGTTCGTGCGTGGTGCGCTCGGCGGCGACAGCCAGCTGAAATTTCTGTGCAGTTCTTGCTTGCGGCTTTCGCCGTTTCCCCAGGAGCACGTGGCTAGTGTCGTGCTCGTATTTAAAGTTTTTGCCGCGGCACTACAAGGATCCGCATCAGGCGCGCTTTGAGGACCGCCGTTTGACAGCTACGCTGACGCGCTTGTCGGGGGTGCGCATTCTCAACCCTGAGGTAAGGACTGAACTACATTGTCGCAAGTTTTCTCGTGCATTGAGGACTCACCAAATTGCGGTGCTTGTAACGAAACTTTTTTTTTTTTTTTTTGCAGCGTCGTTCCCTGGATATGCTTCTCGGAAGCCGATGTCATTGTTCGCCGCGGACGCTGGGCCTACTGCTCGCCGCCACGCCGCTGTAGGTTGACGTTGAAGAGCTGCTCCAAACGGCCCTTTTCAGGGCCGCTTCATTGCTTCCTGGAAGATTGCGGGCATCAATCTCGCGGCCGTGTTCCCTCTCTTTGTCGAAATCGGCGCCAGACATCAGAACCCGCGCTAGGCCTCGTTGCAGGGTTAAACGAGTGCAGTGTGGCTTTAGAGAAGTTATGACTTGCGCTTAGTCTATCTATATCATTCATTCAGTGCAGTGTGCCTTTGCTTCTTTAGCGACTTCTCACGCCTTGTCGAAATCGGATTTAAAGCTCACGCCACGCCTCGTTGAATGGGTTAACCGAGTGCAGCGCCTAGCTTTGTTTTTGTGTTCTAACCTGTAAGCAGTGCACCTTTCTTCGCTCCTTACTTTTGTTCTTTTCAGTCGTTTCCTGAATCCGTCGAAAGAGCCAGGCTTGCCGGATGGTTGTTCGCCGTGAATGGAACCACGAGGCGATCGCATCTGCATACACAGCACGACTTTGTTCCCTCGTGTTTTTTTTTTACCAAGGATTGCTTCGACAGCTCGTGCAAAACGAGCACTGCGCACGCCGTGTCGTCGCTGCTTAGTGAAGAGGCACAAAACGGATGTCGTCCTTACTAAAGGTCCTTCTCGGGGCCACCTCAGTGTTTCCTGGCAGACCACGCGCTTTCCGCCCTGTGCACATGTTCCCCTCATTTCCAATCATTTGTAAGTTGCATATCAATGAATTAATAAATCAGTCAATGCACTTTATTTACCAGAAAAATCTGGCTGGTCACCCTGGGCTAAAAGCTGTGCACACAGCTTGACAAGGCCCAGGGGACCATTAGATGACAGTTTTGAACGTAGGAAAAACAAGTTGGTACTTTAAAAGAACATGGAAAGTACACCAAACAATATAAGAGATAAACATTACAATCGCGCATTACAGTGAAGAAAAAGAAAACACTTTGACAGCAGACATACAGTATCAATTTACACTATAATACATACAAAAATCACGACATTCAGCATTATGGCACGAAATATAAGAACAGCACATAAAGCAAAAAAGAGAATGCAAGTTACAATAGTACAGATAGATTAGCTGTTTACATTTGCATATGCATAAAATTAGTCCTCGTCTCCTTGGGCCTCCTTCAAATCCTGCAGAAGGCTTGAATTTGCAACTGCTAATATCAAAGAAGATTTAGAAGAACTTCAGTTTGGGATACACGGTGCATAGTACTTGAGAAAATAAACAATAGCGCCTACAATGACACACACAGAAGAATAACTATGCAGCACAAGCGCTATCCTGCGCTCTACAGTATGGAACTGTGACTGAAAAATGAACCTTCACGTCAGTGAAATATGAGCCTTTAGGCTGTCTACAAATTGTTATTACAGAAAGAAAGAAATATTAGTGAATGTTGTGTGAGAGGCTTGCATATTACTCTGTTTGTTTATTTATTTATTTACCCCTCAAGGCCAGTGGCATTACACAGATGTTAGGGTGGGCTAGTCTAAAAGGAAAGTAAAATAATAGAGCCCGGCCCGCACCGCTTAGAGCACAACGGGCTAGTGGCATTACACAGGGGGAATGGTAAATATACTAAAACTGAGAGAAAAATACAGTTGATTACATGAACATTAAACAGCGCCTGAATATACAATGTTAGCTAGTGCTACGCGGAACTGCTCGTAATTTTCAGTGCCGGCAACTTCTGCGGTAAGGTGGTTCCAGTCGCATGAGGTTCGCGGCAGGAATGACTGCGAGCAGCATTTTCTGTTGCATGACATACTTCCAACTTTGTGATCATGATCAATGCGGCGGGATACAGAAATTGTACGGGGGATGAGGTGATCACGAAGAGCGGGATGATGGTACAGCTTGTGGAACAGGGTGATACGAAACACTTTTCTACGCGATGTCAGTTATGGGAGGCAGATATTAGACTTCATAGCTGTGCGGTTGTAGTTAACAAGGATTAAACGCACAGAGTTATTTTGCACCAGCTCAAGATCATTAATGAGGTCATGAGCAGGGTGCCATACACGTGTTGCATGCTCGAGTTTTTATCGTATTAGTGTTTGATAAAGCAGTAGTTTCAAATTGGAAGGAACGTTAAAGAAGTTGCGACGTAAGTAGCAAAGCATGCGATTAGCATTTTCAATTATGTTCTCGGTATGAAGAGACCAGTTAAGATAATAAGTAATGTGGACGCCGATGCACTTATATGATGAGGCTGATTCCAACGAAATGTTATCGATGTAGTAGTGAGGTGGGACGGAAGTTTTTCTAGATACACGCATGACTTTGCATTTGTTCATATATAGCTGCATTCACCATTCTTCGCACTGAAGTCAGTGGCGGTCTCGTCAAGTAGTCCCCTGCTTTGTACGTTCACCTTGTTAGCGGCTGTCTTATTTCACACAATTCCACGTTCTACACGTTGATAGGTATCGTGTTCCTGCCTTGGTGGTAGTGGTTTATTTAAAAAAAAAAGGAAGCAAAAGAGTGTTGCCGGCTGCGGCAATTGCTATCTAATATCTTAAGCACCCGAGCTGCAGCCGGCGGAAACGACAGGGAAAGGGAGAGGATAGTAAGGAGAAGTATAGAGGGGAGCGACAGCAAGAAAGGACAGGGGAGAGCTTTGTACACTATTTACAAAATACAAAAGTAATCAAGTTCCCGCCACCGTTGTCTTGCCATGCCGCCGGCGCGGCGGCGACGGCGGTGCCATTTACCTGCGGTTGCGGTGGCCAACAACCTCGTCGGCGGGAGGGGGGGGGGGAGCCACCCATTCATGTCTTTATCCCACCAGGGACACAGCGACGCAAGCGAGGGGACCATCCCTTTCTGGCTTGACAAGGAGCGCCGACCAGCCGCCTTGGGGACTGAGGGCAGAACAAATTAAGCCACTTCCCAGAACTGATAAATGAAGGCCGCTAACCCCACTGGTGAAATGTCCGGGCAGGTGCTTTGACCTTAGTGGACATGTCGTGGCAATTATCTCAGACGTCGACTCGTTTCCCCTGGTATCGAAATGAATATTGCTCGCGTAAACGTTAACATTCAAAGATTGAGTAATGGTATAACGTCTATACCTTTCGCCATTTATTTTTCAATAACAAAGCGCAAAAAAAATTTTGTGCAAATAAAATGAAAAATCGTTGTTTCTATTTTTTCTTTTTTTTATATACAGCAGTCTGTCCGCTCCCCCTAAAACCACTCTCTGTGACCGCCACTGACTGAAGTAATGTAAGGTTGTTAGTGTTGGTTATTTCTCTAAAAATGACGCAAACATCAGCGAATAGGTGAATATGAGAATCCATAAGAGAGCGGGGATCATTAATGTTAGATCAGGAACAGTAGCTAGGGTCCAAGAACTGAACCTTGTGGAACTCCGGAAGACACCTCTGTAAAACAGGTGTTATAACCATAAGCAATAACTAATTGTGAGCGATTAAGTAGACATTCAATCCATTTCAATAAGCTACAGTCAATATTAAGATGTTTTAGTTTGTGAGCCAAAAGGTTGTGACATACATCGTCGAAAGCCTTTGAAAAATTCAGAAATATACAGCCAGTTAGTGATGATAGGTCTAGAATACAGTGCAATGCATGTGTAAACTATATTAACTGTGTTTCGCAAGAGTAAAGTTTTCGAAAACAATGTTGCGCTGACATAAAAAGTTGTTCAATGAAAGGAAGTTAACAAGGTTGGTGAATATTATATGTTTGAACATTTTGGGTCAAGTATTGGTAAGGGATATGGGACGATAATTAATAGGGGATGCTTTGCTGCCGGATTTGTAGACTGTAACCACCTTTCCGATCTTCCACTCAGTAGCAGCGTTGACTGGTCAATGCTGGAAAAGTTTGGTTAGTATAATGGGCGAATAAGCTGCAGTGCTTTTTAAGTAACGCAGTCATAACCCGGAGCGGAATGAACACTGAGTCCATCAATAAGCTTATTCACACCAGTAGGAGCAACAGTTATAGGTGGCATGAAAACATAGTTGAAGTGGTGAGTTGTAGGCATATGAATACATCAGATATGGGTGTAAAGTTGTCAGTGATTACGCGGTTAAGAATCGTGACGCGAACGTCGGAAGGGATGAGGTCGCCTAACGGGTCAAATAACGCAAAACTATCGTCGGTGGAAGGATTAATGACCCGCCAGAATTTTTGACATTGGTGGTTACATGTGAGTGGAAGTGCTTTTAGCGCTTTTGAGCGCCTGAACATACATGTTGGAAGCCGCTGAATACGAAGTCCGATCGCTCACTAGTTGGCGAGAACTTTGCGATGCGGTAGAGGCTTTCTTTTTGTTAGATAAACGTTTAATGTGATTATTACACTAGGGAGCTATTGAGTGGGTGGTAGCAGTGCGTTCAGGAGTGTATTGTTCTGTGAGTTGGGTGATTATAGCTGTGAACATGCTCCAGTTGGTTTGAATGCTGCGGACACCAAAGCTATGGGAAAGCATCGATAAAAAAAAATAGTTCATTATTTATCGCCTGAAAATTTGCTTCATTGTAGTCTCGTATTATTATTTTTTTTCTTTTTGTTAGTGTTCGGAGTGGCTAGATTAATGTCATAGTGCATTAGCAAGTGGTCGCTGATGCCTGGCAGGTATGTAATGGTTTGGTTTTGGTTTTATGGGGTTTAACGTCCCAAAGCGACTAAGGCTATGATTGACGCCGTAGTGGAGGGCTCCGGAAATTTCGACCACCTGGGGTTCTTTAACGTGCACTGACATCGCACAGTACACGGGCCTCAAGAATTTCTCCTCCAAAGAAATTCTAGCCGCCGCGGCCGGGATCGAACCCGCGTCTTTTGGGTCAGCAGCCGAGCACCATAGCCACTGAGCCACCGCGGCGGCTTAGGTATGTAATAGGTGAGACTATGTCAGATCGATTTGTCAGGATTAAATCTAGCGTAGTAGCCGCGTTGGCTGTTATAGTCCCTTGTGAGCACAAATGCACTAACAAGAATACTGAGCGCACATCTAAAAATTCGCGACTTCGAGACGAGAACGGGGACATTAAAGGGGAGTTGGTATCCCATGTTATCTTCGAAAAAATTAGATCGGCAAATAAAACAATACTGAAATAGATCATGGGGCTTTGTTTTTAAGTGTTTCCATAAAAAAGTATGGCAACAGATAAGGAAAGGCTTAGGTGATCGTGATCGAGGAGGTTAGACTGAATTATAGTGCAACAGCTTGAAACAGGTCTTCACATCATTCATATATACTAGAACATTGCAGGAGCCCGGACAAAGCAAAATTACACAAATTACGTTTGAATAGAGATTATGGCAGGAAAGTGGATGAAATATAGCTAAAAGAAGAATTGTGAACCGAAGCAAAGTATGTAATGAGCCAGAAATATGCATATCAAAGAAGACACTGCACTGAGAAAATGGACAGCATGAAATAAATGAGCAGCACAAGTGCAGCGTACAGGCCTTTATCAAAGAATTTATTTTTTGTTTATTTACCACGTCCTGGTAGTGTTAGCTCCATAAAGCATTATCAAAATTATCACAATTTTCAGTTTTATTTGCTTAGGAGAACGTTAGAGCAATAAGAACTTGGCTCATAAATGCACCTCAAATATTGCCATAAATCATCGTACTCTTCGTCCTGGGCCACAAGAGCTGGGGCTTCATGAGATAATTATTACGGTGCATTAACGAAAATTTCAACATGCCGTCAGCATGCAAAGATTTTATACTGGCGCTGAAAAACCCGCATTTTTTAATTTTCGCTGGCAGGAGGGAGTAACTTTCTTGACTGCGCTGCTTTCTTCCTAAGCAAATGAAAGACGTGTATGCCGAGCAAAAACAATTCGAAAATATGTAGCGTAAGATATAACACTAATGCACTGTGAAGCTTGATGCCTTATTGGTCCAGTAGAGTGGAGAGCTGGGCGAGTTAATTGGTTCACGATTGTAGAAAGAAAACCAGCGCAAAAGACGGGGACACAGAACTCGGAACACAGAATACAGGAACACAGAACACAGCGTCGTCCTGTGTTCCTGTTGTGCGTCTCCGTCCTTTGCCCTTGTTTTTTTTTTCCTTAATTGGCCATGCACTTGTGGCAATTTAAGTGCACTTCCTGTGAATTTTGCACAAAAGTAGTGTATTTTTGCATTCACCTTTTTTACACGCTGAGTTGTTTTATCTTTTGGTCACTTCAGAAGGGAGGAGTTAGTATAGAAGTAATTTACTTGGAGAATACAAGGAAATATATCTTGCGATGAATTTTCTCATATTTTAATTCTGCCTGATGGGAATGCATTACGCGCCATACGGTGTTACTCACAACCAAACGCCCAAGGCTCTAAGTTGGGCAAAAAATGTATCATATATGTGGAAGTGCGAATATGGCTGTGGTGCGCTGGGCGTCTTGCATGCACAGCAGGAAGTGATTTGTGTCTAGACCATCCAGGAGGGCATGTACAAGGACGGGAAGATAGTACAAACGCTAAAAAAAAAAAAAAAGCTAGCTGGGGCTATAAACGCATTTTTCGTTCTAGCAAGTACCAAAGTTGGGGCAAAGCAACCAGTTTTGGGCGCCTTGTAAGAAGAAAGGATGGTTCTGGGAAGCGGAGGCAGGGCTGCGTACGGCGCACGCGAGGTCGCGGGGTCACGGAGTAGCGCTGCAGCAGCACATCGGGAAAAGGTTAAATTCTTCCACTCGCCACTCGCAGCGCACTGCAGAGCCGGCAGCCTTCTCTCTTGTCCGCCTACCCGGCAGGTTCCGGCCGGGGAGACGGACAATAGTCGGGGGCGAGAGCGAAGGAGGGGGGGCACCACATGAGGGGGGGGGGGCACCACATGAAAAGCATTAGAAGAATGTCACTGGCGCCTCCACTACGGCTCAGCTTGTACTATTCTGGCGCAGTGCTGCGTTTCGCCGTAATCGCTTGTCAGCAAAGTGAACACAGCACCGTGCCTTCCCGTGAATAGTACAAGCAGGGACGTCGCGGCCACATCGGCATTCGCAGTATAGCGCCGCCCTGTCGCTTATTTGCTCGCTTATCCTCTAACAAGTCAAAAAGTCTTCCTGTTATGGCACGCCATCCATGGCTTACGACACCACGTCTGTCATTCCCCTTCATACTTCAAGCGTTTCTCTTGCTATGGAAGTATTAGCCGTTGCGGCCACCAATTCAAGCAGCGAGAAAAATTTCAGCGCCGCAGGATTCGTAATGAAAGAGCGCCGCTCTTGTTTCGATCAAGCCATCATCAATGAACAACTTGCATATTTAGAGTGATAAATCTATACCTTTATGCGTTGTGTCTTGTGTATAATCCCAAACTGTGATCTGGAATGCGAGGTCAAAATTTGAATGTCATTGAAATAAACTCATTTTCCTGAAATTCTCTTTTTGTGTCGTCGCCGCTTTGCAGGTCGGGCCGAGCACGAGCGTGCTCAGGGTCCTTCAGTGTCGGGCCGGGCTTCCTGTCGGTAGGTTAAGTCCCGGGCCGGGCGCGGGTTCGAAATTGCGGCCCGTGCACAGCTCTATTCAGAAACCTAATCACATTTCCTTTTGTGAAAAAAGAGCTATGTGCAGAGTTTAAATGGTGCAAGTATGAAGCTACAATGAAGTCAATTACCAAACACATCGAAACATCAGTTGTGATGCCTGAAAAAAGATGTACTGCAACATATAAATACTCAAGTCTCGATAAGCAGGAATACTGAAGGGGAATAAAAACAGTTTTCTTTTGTTCGGGCTCACGCACCTGCTACAAACATATTCTTTATACATAGCAATAAAACTTGAAATAACTGTTTAAGAAGCCTTTTGGTCAAAGTATAGCTAAGTATGACTGAAAGGAGTCCGCAAGAAATGCACGGAAGCAGGCATGCAGTGTGACAGCGCAGCGCGACAGGTGCGCTTTTTAATCTCGCGCGCGCACTGAAGAACATGGGTTTATGGTTTATTGGGGTTTTAACGTCGCAAAACGAGTCAGGCTATGAGGGACGCCGTAGTGAAAGGGGTTCGGAAATTTCGACCACCTGGGGTTCTTTAACGTGCACTGACATCGCACAGTACACGGGCCTCTAGAATTTAGCCTCCATCGAAATTCGACCACCCCGACCGGGATCGAACCCGCGTCTTTCGGATCAGCGGCCGAGCGCCATAGCCACTGAGCCACCGCGGCGGGTCGAAAGACATGACGGGGACACGCCGAGGAGGCAACGCTGCAGTGCACGCTGCCTCCTCGCCTCTCGGCTCCTCGCGAGCAGCCCCGTCCGCTGACGAGCGGTGGCGGGGGAAAATCTAGGGAAAACATGCCTGTCCCCAACCGGACATGACGTCATTAAATATCACGTGACCTATGACGTCACGCGTATGACGTCATATTTTTTTGATTAATCAGCGTTTCCAGCCTGCCGTCCCGCAAACGCTTGTCGAGAAACTGGCCGCGCGGGGGAGCTGAACGCAGCCTCGACGGTGGCGGTGCCTGGCGGGTGCAGGGTGCCTATATCTTGGTGCTCATGCTTGCTGGCGGCGCTACTGTACTGACACTGACGTTACCGTCGTACTTTGGCCGCTGGGTAGGCAAAATTGTTTCGAGCGGGCGAGGTTAGGCTTTGTAGCGCGAGCGCACGGGATTCCTGCGGGTCAGCCGTTGCATTGCACGTGCTGGTGTCTAGATTTGATTGTTACAGTCCGGCGACACCTCTGCGGCTTTTGCAGGCGAGGCCTGCCCACTCGCACGTCACGTAATTCCCTTTGTAACCATCACCGCGACCATAGTAGCCTCGACATATGAACGCATACCGACATAGTAGCGTATCATTCTTTCTTTCTTTCGCCTGTTTTTAGATGCGTGTGAGCATTGTGCGCCGTAATATCCTCGTACTGCCATGAACTCTGGCTACGTCCGCGATTCTTTGAGTTTGGAAAGAGAAGGTAAAGTCAGGGAAGTCGGCGCACAAGCCGTCTGGTCCCTGTCGTCCTGTAAGCCTGGTAAGCTGACACCGCCACTGGCTGTCGGGTGCGTCTAACTGCGGCAGGCGAATCTTGCCTGTTCACCGCATTTCTTTTTACAGGCTTTGGCGTCGACCAGCTCCGGGACAACTGCCTTGACACGTACTGGCAGTCGGATGGGCCTCAGCCGCACCTAGTCAACATCCAGTTCAGGCGAAAGACAACGATCCAAGGAATCTGCATCTACGCAGACTACAAGCTTGACGAGAGCTACACTCCCAACAGGTGCGTGGGTCTTGTCAGTATGCCTCGTTTACGTCCTGTTACAAACCACTTATTAACATCTCCTCATTTTAGTTCTTTATCTAGAGTTTTGTTTGCGGTAGCTGTGTATTCGTGGCGGCATGCTGCGCGATAAGGGAACTATAACTATACATGCACCGATGGGCGGGCACAAGTGTGAAGCTCTGTGTGTGCAATCCTTTTGCGCTAGCAGAAATGCATGACAAAAAGAAGGTAGAAAACTTTAGGGCTCGTTCAGGCAGAAAGTATTGTTTTTGTTTGGCTGGTAATCAGCATTGTAATTCAGGCTAGTTCGTTTCCTGCTTTAATTTCCACCGCCTCCTTTTGCTCTGTAATACAGCACGCATGGTTACAGCAGCAAAATGAAGTTTACTGTGGGCTGTTTGCTTTTCTGTCTGGATGTCTCAAGCAGTCTATATTGAACTCGTGCTAATGACAACTTCATTGTGGTATTCATGTTAAAAGGTCTTAGCTTCAAGTGCATTTGCATAATGACTTGTGTGGCATGTGTGCTGGATATTGAAAGTAGTGTTGGAGGGAACAACTTGTTTCCATGGTACAGCAAAATGCAACGTTGTTGTAGTTGCTTTATTTTGCCATCAGGGTCGTTGCGAAAAGGAAGCTGTGTACAAGATTCTGTCGCGGATTGATGGACTGCTGATGGACTAGGCAGCTATGCAAAGGAGCTAAGCAAGGATGAGAGACTTTTGTCTACATATTGAGGACCTTTGCTGCCTTGTAGCTAACGCTTTCCTCCTGTGTGGCTGTACATGTGCAGGTCCATTCTGAGGCATAGGCAGGCTATCTTGGTGAAGACTAAATATAGAGTTAAATTTTGTCTGTTTGCAGCAGGAATAAAAAACCTTAGCTGGTTGAAAATGCCGTGGCTTAGCAAAGAGGCTTGGCACACTAAGAAAACATAGAACGTTTAGTGCCGCATAGATGATTGGCACACTCTGTATGCCAGATTGTTTCATCAAACCTTGGGTTGTGCTGATAACTCAGTTTTGGAAAGCACTTCTGGTCACATGCTTGTCGAGTGTAGCAAGTACAGGCTGCTCACACCACAAGAGGTACACAAGAATGTCAATACCTAAAATAAGGCACACTGAAGAGAGTTTGCTAATATTTTAGGTATTGACATCCTTGTGTACCTCTTGTGGTGTGAGCAGCCTGTACTTGCTACACTTGACAAGCATGTGACCAGAAGTGCTTTCCAAAACTGAGTAATCAGCACAACCCAAGGTTTGATGAAACAATCTGGCATACAGAGTGTGTCAATCATCTATGCGGCACTAAACGTTCTATGTTTTCTTAGTGTGCCAAGCCTCTTTGCTAAGCCACGGCATTTTCAACCAGCTAAGGTTTTTTATTCCTGCTGCAAACAGACAAAATTTAACTCTATATTTAGTCTTCACCAAGATAGCCTGCCTATGCCTCAGAATGGACCTGCACATGTACAGCCACACAGGAGGAAAGCGTTAGCTACAAGGCAGCAAAGGTCCTCAATATGTAGACAAAAGTCTCTCATCCTTGCTTAGCTCCTTTGCATAGCTGCCTAGTCCATCAGCAGTCCATCAATCCGCGACAGAATCTTGTACACAGCTTCCTTTTCGCAACGACCCTGATGGCAAAATAAAGCAACTACAACAACAATGTTGCATTTTGCTGTACCATGGAAACAAGTTGTTCCCTCCAACGCTACTTTCAATATCCAGCACACATGCCACACAAGTCATTATGCAAATGCACTTGAAGCTAAGACCTTTTAACATGAATACCACAATGAAGTTGTCATTAGCACGAGTTCAATATAGACTGCTTGAGACATCCAGACAGAAAAGCAAACAGGCCACAGTAAACTTCATTTTGCTGCTGTAACCATGCGTGCTGTATTACAGAGCAAAAGGAGGCGGTGGAAATTAAAGCAGGAAACGAACTAGCCTGAATTACAATGCTGATTACCAGCCAAACAAAAACAAAACAAACACACCACAAGAGGTACACAAGAATGTCAATACCTAAAATAAGGCACACTGAAGAGAGTTTGCTAATATTTTAGCGGCTGTGCGCTCTATCAAATTTCTAATTATTAGTTTATTGTACCACAGTTCTGATGCATACTGCTCCTAATAACTGTGCTACATGCATACAGGAAATAGCAGTATATGCTTAAGGACTTATAAATTTGTTAATGTCATTATTTTCGGAGTTAATGCTACGCATCCACATTTAATGTCATAAGAAAGTCACGAGGGCAATGACTGCAAGGCAGTCACAAATTTCACCTGAATATTCACCTAAATATAAACTGTTCTAATGAGCGCAATATCTCGCCAAAGTCATCCTAATGTAATAGAAAATTGTTTAGCAGAAAATGCTCCTGTTCTTGATAAGTGTAAAAAGTCTCCATAAAATTGCGTGTCAGCGCTCAAGTCTAGAGTGTCTATCAGAAGTGGTGGTAAAAATGCACCCTTCACATCGAAAATGCAGTAGGGATGCCTCATGTGACTGAAAGTTATGAGTTAAACATTTGCTACTGGTTAGGAAGTTGTTGCTAAGAAAGTGCCATGCTTTTCTGTGTGTGGAAAGAGACGGAAGTACGCATTGCTTGGGCGAATGAGTTGTGGCAGACTCGGTAGGTCGCAAACGGCAGTAAGGCTAATGCCATGAAATTTATGCATATGGCACCACGTGAATGCCTTTAAAACTTCAGGCAGTAGGCACTTAATGGCATAATGGCATTAAATTTGTCCTTGTGACATGGGTCTAACAATGTTATTGCCCGTTATCATGAAGTGTTGTTGATGACGATGATGAACACGTTTATTAAATCCACAATGCCTTAGTTGAAGGGAAGGCTGATTGGGTCCCTAGTCCGGGACGCCGTTGGTGAAAGCCGCTGCCCGTGCTCTGGCGACGAGGGCTCGTTGTTCCTCGAGGTCCGAGCTGGACAGGGCCGCCTCCCAGCCCTCCCGCGTTGGCTGATTTATGATGTCAGTGCTGTCATTTTTCTGACAAGCCCATACCATGTGGTACAAGTTTGCCTTCTGGCAACAAAATTTGCACTGTGCCAAAAAGGACTTGGGCTCAATGGCGTGAAGCGTAGCTGGGTTATTGAAAGACATAGTTTGTAGCCTGCGAAGGTGACATTCCTCTGATTTACTGAGACCCTTAGCGGGCCTCGGGCGTGTCTGCCTTTCAAGGCGCAAATGTTGCAATATGTCTGAATATGTCGTTAGCGGAGAGGGGGAGCTAATGTTTAAATCTTCTAAGACCCTGCGGCTGATCGTAGTTGTGGCCAGTCGCATTACCTGGCTTGTAAGATGGGCGCTAATCAATTCATCAGCCGTGTTGTTTTTGGCCAGGGATCATGCATACTCTTCTGCTTGCAAGCTTAATTTCGTGATCTTGAGCTTGCGGTTATGTTTTTGCCTTTTCCACCGCCGTGTGAGACTTCTTCTGGCCTCCCATAGATGTAGTAGGTGGTTGTCAATGGCCGGGACTTCTGATGTCTGAAGCGTACGTGTGAAGCGGTCCCTGACTCTCAGCAGCGACTCAGCCCACTCCTCGTACTTTTCAATGGGCGCGTTGAGCGTAGAGTCTTCCGCCTGTCGGAACAACGACCAGTCCGTGAGCCGTGCATTCCCTCGCGGTCTGCGATGCTTATTGTAGTCGAGGCAGATCTTGAGAATGCAGTGGTCACTCCCTAAGGTCTCCTGCGTGTTGTGCCAATCATAGTTTCTCGCTCCTTTAACCAACGAGAGATCTGGACATGTATCTCTCGAGACACTGTTGCCAATCCTCGTGGGGGCTGCGGGTCAGTAAGAATAGTCAGTGCTAGGTCCGATATGGCCGCAGCGAGTCTCCTACCCTTAATATCCTCCTTACTATATCCCCACATGAAGCTATACGCGTTAAAATCCCCCACAATGATGAGAGGTGCACTTTTTGCCAATTGCACGGCCTTTTGAAAAATCTCATCGAAAGACTCACCCCTGTTCTTCGGTCGACTATAAATGTTCAACACATACGCACTTCTGCTAGTGCGTACATTCGGTAAAAGCTGAATAAATGTATGTTTGACCTCAGTGACTAACTCCAGCTCAATTGTCACAGCCGTGCAATCCTTATGCACCAGAATGCAAGTGGATGAGCTGTTTTGATGCGTGCTGTATGGTCTGAGTTTGGCTTCCGTGTTCACGTCCTGCAGTGCAATAATATCTAGTAATTTATCCAACGAATCTACATATTGCTGTAGCGAATCCCTCTTCTTTCTAAACCCCCGGCAGTTCCACTGCAAAATCTGCAATTTAGGAGGGCGGGCCATGTTGAACACTAAAGGAAATCGCACTTCGTGCGTCCGCCCCGGTGTTGGGCGAATCATCAGCTGCAAGCTGCCTATTAGTCACGCGGCCAGTTAATTTTGGAACCTTCGTCCGCGTACAGTGGAGCCTCTGAGCCAGAAGATTCAGTGCTGTACCTTTGAGAGAATGGAAGCGCAATCTTGAGAGGACATGGCACATCTCCCTTATTTCTGAGAAAAGGTTTTTCTAACAGTCCAGCATATTGGTGGTTTTTGAGAAGAGGAAATGGCGCACTGTCTCGTGTATCTCGGTGGACGCCTCAACCATAGCTGTAAGGGAAGGGATAATGGAGGGAGTGAAAGAAGAAAGGGAGAAAGAGGTGCCTTAGTGGAGGGCTTCGGAATAATTTTAGCCATCTGGGGATCTTTAATGTGCAATGATGTTATGGAGCACATGAGTGCCTTTTGCATTTTGCCTCCATTGAAACACGGCTACCGCAGCCGGCTTCAAACCCTGGTACTTTGGCTATGCAGCCAAGCATCCAGCATACAAAATATGATGCAGATGCACAAGGTGCCTGAAGCAGAGCACTGGAGACAAGATTTAAAGCTGAGGAAGGAGTCTCATTTCGCTGTGGTTCAGAAAAAGCAGCTGAAATCGGTAGCGGTCGTGCTTACAATCCTGTGCATGAAATGTGTTTAATGGGAACAAGAGCAAGCTCAGTGCAAGGATGCCGAACACGTACTGGTGATCGAAAACACGCGCTCCGTCGGGACAACCTTCAGTCTGCAGCTCGCCTATCCAGTTACTACTCCACTGAGTCAAATCAATAGATCTACATTCTGATGCATAAAATTATCATAGATGATATCGCACGTAAAAGGCGACAACAAACGACATGACAGCGCAGAAATCTACTTAGAAGTGCCGGTTTCCAGTCCGTACACTACCTGGTCGACTACCCTCTGATGTCACGTTAACGAGTAACTGCGCACAAGATAACCGCAGTACTGTCTGGAAGAGTGAAAATGTGAGTCGTGACGCACAGCACATACACTCATACTTTAGCTGATGGAGCACAACAACGGCAGAAGCGAACACTTAAACATGCGTTCTACACGCGGCGCCAGTGCGACCTGCAGTCCCTCGGGCCGCGCACGCCGACAGATGGCGACTGGTGTCGAGAGTAGGAGCGCGCCCGCAGCCTGCGTGCGAGGGTAAAAAAATCTGGTCTATAAGCCAAAGGAGTGGCATAAATGCAGACTTCTCAACTTGCAACTCTGCTTTCTGGAAAAGTCTGTACTTAACCAACAGCCTACAGTATTGAGGCTACACAGCCACTATGGAAGTAGGTGGCTGGATTGTGTACTTGTGTTAATGCTATGTTGCTTATTTTATGGCAGCAATCTTGCAATCAGTAATATACAGCACAATGGCCTGCTATAACACACTGGTATATGCAGCATTGTGTTTACACTTGCTCCTTTTGTGCCTGCTCCTGAGTGTGTTGTTGCTTGTGGTTGTGCACATCTGGGAGACAGAATAATCTATGCTTTCCGGTGGTATACAGTCTACTAGTGCTAGTCAGAGTGTCAAGCACATCTGTGGGCGTTGTGTGGTCCATGGGAGAACTGCACGCAGCTATTGCCCCAAGAAAAAGGGTTAGAAAGTAAAAAAGATATAAAAGCCCTCATTACCATTTGGTGCTTGTAGGTTCAGTGTGGGCACCCAGTACAACATTGGTCATTGGCATGTCATACTGGGCAGTCCTAAAATAGCTCACGGGTCAAATACCATCTCTGATTGCTGTGGTCAGCCACAACTCAAGAACAAAGCGGCAGATGTTCATAAAAGGAGGCCCTCCAGCCAGTGTGTCCACAGATTTTCATGTCACCACGGTAAATCCGATTAAGCCGTGGCTAACACCCTTTCATCTGCCAACCCCTGTGATTGGTCACTAGTATCTTTTAAGGGGACACTGAGGAGAGCACTATTAATATTTTTTTTTTATAGTAAAATCCGATAGTTCGGCATGTCATGGCTTTGTTGCCACTTGGCCGGCAGCGAAAGATGCATTTATTTCTAAGAAATTTGGATTCGAAGTTGAAAAAGTTTTTCCTGCCGCTCTGATTCAAACTTGGGATTCGTCTATGACGACAGAGGTCTAAGAGACGTGAAACATGACGTGCACATGACGTAACGCAGACTCCGTGATTTCTGGCTGCCAGCAGTGCGGCCTAGCAGCAGCCGAAAAGAAAGCTACCGCCGGCCGCACGTTGAAGGCATCTATCGGCTATTGCGGCCGTCGCTACAGTCGCTTCGATTATGTTTGCACTGGCGTTTCGCCAGCGTTACGATGGATCTCGTTCTCGAAGTCGTCAACGAAGTTCTCGCAAATAGACACCTTTAGCATACCGTGTACCTTGTTACCGCTAGCGGAATACCGGGAGCCCGCCTACCGCCGGAAAACAGGCGCTGATTTGTCCCGATGCTTCAGGAGCGTGCGTAGCAGCCGGGCACGTGGCGCCATCTGGCGACGTCAAGGAGATTTGCTCATGCATTGGCTGCGCCTCAGTGATGCATGGTTTCTCGGTTCCTGGTGTTGCTAGAACCATTCGTTCTAGCAACACTATTTTGTCCTATGATCTCATCACGCTTGTACTTGCGAGTTTGGCCTGTGGCGGCGATACCTGTATTTTGGTTCTTGCTCTTTTCTACGTTACAAGAGCTTTGTTGTCAGTATGAGTGGCGTTTTTGTAATCAGGAGCTGGTATTCTGTCGATACAAGCCAACTTCAATTTCTCCTCAGTGTCCCTTTAATGGGATCAACCAAGACGCCATGAGAACCGGTCGATGCCATGGGCTTGAGGGACTCCTTTGAGAGGCATCTGCCACTTTGTTCTCGAGTTGTATCCGACTACAGATGCATTCACTATAATACCCTGTTCTCTCTCTCTTTTCTTCTCTCTTCTTTTGTCCAGAAAAACTAGCTAAGGTAGGTGACTCCTTCGCGATGCTTGGTGCACCATAAGGCTATGGCCAGCTGGATTGGGATTTAAAAAGAATCTCCTGCAGTTAACGCATTGACATGCATAAAAATTTGGAAACAGCAAGCACTTTTGCACATTTTTTTACTGACCCCTTCAAACATGGTAAGCTATAGACACGCAGTTAAATGTGCAGTTGCTTTCTATTAGTAACAAAAATTCTGGGCCACTGCACAGATTGCAAAAAGCTATACTAGGTCATGTTTCACACATTCAGAACAACACCACAGAAACAGATGAGAGACAGGTCGAACACACACATAAGTTGCCAACTTTCAACAGTTTTTATTTCAGAGACATGCATGCTTCTTATTCCTTCCACAAGAAGCCAGTCGTAGACTTGTGACACATTTTATACAAAGCGGTGAGCGCTATGTAACCACTAACAGAGGCATGAAAAAAAAAACTGCAGTATAATCACTGCTTTTTCATTATAATTCACTACAATGCTTAAGCCAACCGACATCAAGTGTCAGAATGACAGGGAATGAAGGAGCAGCAATTTATATTTGCAGTTTTTCTGCACATCATGTGACCTCTACTAAGCTTTGACATCACAGTGTTGTTAGGCTGTTGAAACCGAGAAATCATGGGAAAAGAATTCACTAACAAGTTATTTACTGGTCGTCGATGCATACCGCATGGCATGTGTATTAATGTCTAACGCATCATTTGAAAGAAGAAAACACGCAGGCAGAAAATTTGCCATCTGTATTCCTTTAAGAAGTGAATATTTCTTTTGGTTTACAGGATTTCGGTGCGTGTGGGGAGCAGCTTCCACGACCTGCAGGAGCTGGAAGCCGTTGACCTGAACGAGCCCACAGGCTGGGTGCACATTGCAACTAGAGACTCGGCTGGTCGTCCTGTGCGCACTTTCTTCATCCAGATTGCTGTACTGTCAAACCACCAGAACGGCCGGGACACCCACCTGAGACAGATCAAGGTGCACTCACCTGTCCAGCAATCCTGTGTCTGTGTGTTGCCAAATGTCAATTTCACCAGTGTTGAGTGCCGCGCCTTCAGCACCATCCGCTGAGACATCAACTTGAAGGCTGCCTGCTCCATGGAACAGAACTTGATGGCATCTGACACAGGGTTCTTGCGCATTTTAGCTTCTGGAAAATAGCTCTTTTCATATCAGTTTGAATTTCAGTGTATTGGTTACCCTTCCTTTGCATTGGTGCAGTTTTTGCTAGAACTCAAGCACAATGGCTGAAGACTTGGAAACTGAGAAAGGAATTATTGTTGCATTGCTGATTGCAGAAAAAGGAACCATGACGGTTCATCAGTTGGAACGGGAGTACAAGTCCTCTGAAGGTCGTGGTCTTCCATATGCAAAGTTTGGTTGTGCTAACGTTCGCGAGTTCTTAAACAAAATTTCTGATTCCGTGAGCCTTCGGCGTGACTTCAGCGGGGAAGAAATTGTATCTGCGAAAGTGAACCGCGATGTTCAGCACATTAGTCGAATGGTCCAGCAGCAAAAGCCAAGTGCGGCGAAGCACAAAAAGAAGCAGGCAAAAATATATACATCATCACAGAGGGGAAGGTCATCAAGAGGACGGCCAACTGGAAGAGGACAAAGCAGTTTCCACGTGGGTACATGGCAGCCAATCACGACGCAGGTTGCACCGCAGCTGTCTAGTGCACCTCGACATCCGCCAGCTTCTTCTGTCTTGCACCAAGAGTGTGGCTCAGCATCATCTACCTCGGCATTACTGCCTAGCCCACCATTACTGCCTAGCCCATCATTACTGCCAGGCCCAACACTGCTGCCTTCGCCTGCATCAACACCTTCAAACGGTGAAGGTCCATGTTATGAGAGGTCCAGATTTTACAACTATCTGTTCACAGAAGCCTCTGCTGAAGCTGCATTGCTCGGCAGTTTGACTCAAGGCATTAAGCGTGAGGTGTCTCAGGAGGCGCGTATGTCAGTTCCTCAGGCTCATCAAACCTTGCAGCCAGTTCCAACCACTTCCCCACAGGAACAGCCAAATACCAACTCTGTGTGCCAGCCTGCGTCTGCAAAGAAACGTGAATATTGTGCACCTCACAACAGCCTTGTAGACAGGTGGAAAGAAGAAAGCAGTATGTCCTTGCCTACCAATCACACCACTTCATTTCCTGTAGCTTTTGCCGCCTTGCACTGCCAAGCTGGTGTGAGGCCTTCTTTGCTAAGCCATTCAATTATGTTTAAGCCTGCAGAGAAAGGTGCGGTGTTTGGCAGTGATTTTTCTGAAAAAAAAACTGTATACAGTGTGCTAAATCCCAGTGCTGCCACGTATGAGCCGCAGCCTTGTAATCTCGATCAAAGAGGTACGACTGATGATAGACTGGATGTCAAAGAGGATGTTGCATGTAAAGAGTTTGCCGATAAGCAAACGCAAGCCATTGTCACTATTGAACTGAAAAACAAGGAAACTTCAACAGGTGATTTGGCTGTCCGTACTCCAGATGCTTTTTCAAACTGTGTGAAGGCTCTTTTAGAGGAGCATGCCCATGGTTTAGAGATTGAAGTGCTACTGAAAATGTGCAGGGACAGAATGGGCAGCAGTGCTGACTTTATGCGTGATAGGCTCCCTCTTGAAATGGTGGGTGATATACTTGCTTCTGTCTCGTCAGTGGGTGTGGTTTGCAACTCTGAAGGGAACTGCACAATCAAGTTGCTCGACAGCACCGAAAAGCCACGTACACCTGCCACTTTGCCTGATGACCTCAGTGATGGACTGATGTCGGTTCTTTTTGACTACCCTCAGGGGCTTGATGTGTCAGAACTGCTCAGCTTGTATGAGAGGCGGTTTGGCAGACACGACTACATCAGCACTCACGGTGGGTGCCCAATTGACTTTGTGCGAAATGTAGTCATCGCACTCCCTCACACGAGCCTCACGTCGCACGGGGGTGGGAGTTACACTGTGAAGCTTTACAGAGAAAATCCGCCAGAGCAGCAGATGTTGCACTTTGGAAGGTCTGCACCACTCTCCAGTGCCGATGAATCGGACACTTCGGAAGACACAAGTGCTTATTCTGTGCAAGCAGTGCCCAAAAGCCAATCATTTTCTGTTGCTTTGGGAGAAGTTTTCAGTCCGTCAGAGTTTTATATTTTGATTACTGAGAATGACTTGTTCTCTAAGCTTGACGCTTTAATGACAGAGCTAGACAAGTTTTATTCCACAACGCCTGCAGATTTCTACTCAGTGGACCGCAAGAGTATAAAGCCAGGTTTAGTCTGTGCTGCACTGTATCCGATCAACGGGAAGCCAGTCTGGCATCGGGCGGTTGTAAAAAGTGTCAGAGCCCGCACGATGTATGTGTCATACATTGATTATGGGACAATAACACATGTGAAAGTGCAGGACATTCGAAGACTTCGGCCCGACTTTTTGGAGCTCCCTGCCCAGGCGATTAAAGCTTCCCTCGCTGGTGTCCAACCCTCGAATGCTGATTCATGGCTACCGGCTGCAAATGATCGCTTTTTAGAGCTTGCCAGGATGGGGCAGTGCACCTGCTCTGTTGTGAGTAAGGAAGAGGACACTTTCATCGTAAAGCTAGAGCAGACTTCAGGCAGCATTACTTATTCTTTTGGGGATGTTTTGATCAATGATGGCTTGGCAGTAAGCACAGAAGAAGATGACTGCAAGAGCTTTGTGCAAACATGGGCCTTATCTGAAGGCCACACTGCTGATGTGATCTCTTGGAAGTCAGTGGAATACATGTCTGGACTAGGAATTTCAAAGTTTTTTGGTGAGCAGAGTGATGTTGTCTCGGAAAAGCTTGCAGAAAAGCGAATCTCTTTTCCAGTGGTTGTTTTAGACAAAGGATGTTATCCAGAACTTCATGATGGGATTTGCTGTTCTGAAGGTGTTCTTAGCAGTGAAAGCATTTGTCTCTACTATTTGCGCAACGTTCCAGACATTCTAAGAGTGTTGGAGCACCCATCGAAAACCTTGCAACGTGAGCTAGAGAGCTTGTCAGTGTCTGGTTCTGTGTCCAGTCTTCCGGCGCTTGTATCTCCAAACGGAAGGGAAGATGACTGTGGCTCCAGACAATCGCTCCAGAAAAAACTAAAGGCTCTTAAGAACAAGAGAGGGGCTCTAATAATGTCGGCATATAAGAACCATGATAGTTCCATCTCACCTGACCTGGAATTTGTTGAAAAACAGTTAGCCTCTGTCCAAAAGCTGCTGGACATGAACTCTGCCTCCCAGGCTGAGGAAGCAGAGGAAGCATCGAAGTCGTCTGGCAGTGATTTTAAATCTCACTCTGGAAGCAGTGCTACTAACAGTTCGCGAAGTGTCGTCGACAAATTCCAAGTCAAATTGCTGGAAGCACTCATGTCTGCAAAGTCTAAGTGAATGACTTTTGCAGAATCACTGTTTGGTACTTCTGTGGTTTTTTTTTTAGCACATTTCCTTCCTTTCGCTGTTTCCTTCAATAAATTTTTGTGTATCATTCTGTACATTGGTCTTGTGAATAAATGTGTAAATAATCGCCTTTCTGTCTGATTAGCTCTTTTGTAAAATGAACTCTGGCTGGCTTGAGTGAAATTTTTGATACTTAAAGGCCTTCTGCAATGCACGTCACAGGATGGAATCTCAGCGAAACAATCTGGCAAACGTGTACTCAGTAGCAACTACTATAGCAAAACTGACTGAGAGCAGTCTTTCTCTAAAGTTGAGTTAGTCTTTGTTTATGGTCTTTGTCACTTGATGCCAGTAATGTGCTTTTCAAGAAGCTCGACTTGCCTGGAAGCCCCAGAGATGGTACACCTGTTTGCACACCATTTGTGCCAAAGTTTATTATTTCAAGTCTTTTTCTTGTTTGTGTATGGCATGGTCTGTGTGGCTAGGCAATACTGGATGCAGCCGCAGAAGGCTAGTAGTGGCGCGTGACCACATTGGCTGTGTTTGTGAGTGGCTGTTTGTTTTCCCACCTGCTGTAGTTTCGTCACGATTGACGTTACGGTCAAATGAATATTATGAGAACAAAAGTAACTGCGCAAAAGGACGGGACAAGAGAAAGAGAACCACACGGGACAAACGCAGACTGACAACTGATTTATTCCACCTACTCCTCTTTCCTTCAGCAGCAAAGCGCATGCGCACCAACCACAAAAACAAAAAACAGAAGCGACACTCATCTCGTGGAATCAAGGAACTCGAACTCCTTGCGGTACAGGTGTACTGAAGCATCGCTAATGCACTTATCAGGCCCTAACCTCGCGATTTCCAAGGCCTCGATAATTTCTGGTTCTTTCTTATCCCTCGAGCGTCCGATAATCTTAGTCCTATCGAAAAGCGGATTACAATCTCTGTCATCATGCTTGCAAGTGTGACAATGCTTAGGCAGATGCTGCCCCCTTGAATCTTCTAAGGAATTTGCGTGCTCTAATAATCTAATGTTGACCTTTCCGAGTCAGCCTTTCCGAGTTTTAATTTTACCATTGAACTTCCTGAAAACTCTTGTTTGCAATTCTTAGATTTAAAATTATTTTTTAACGATCCTGACCACCTCTGCTGGGCGTACATGCCTAGGTCGAAAAAGGCACTCTTACCCTTTAACTCGTGCCATTCGAAGCTGGTCAAGAGGGGTATTGTATCAACTTGCCTCAGGGCTTCATTAGCCAAGTCCTGTCCACATAAAGTTCAGATTAGCTTTGAGGCTCAGGTTGATCGCCTTAGGTCTGCTGGTTTTCCGCTGGCCCTTCAGGCTGTCGCTGAGTCCCTGTTGAAGTCCTTCCGCCCAAACTCAAAAACTCTGGGGGCGGATGCACAGGAGAGGCGGAAGTATGAAGTTATGCCCTATGTTCACAGGGTCTCGCACGGCCTCAAGAGGGTCGCCGGAAAATTCGGCGTTGACGTCATTTTTTCTGCACCTTGTAAGTTGTCGCGTTTGTGCAATTTGGCGAGAAAAGATAAACAAAAGAAGGTTGAGTGTGGCATTAACCACAGGAATAAGTTCGTCCAGTGTACATGCAATGTAATTTACCAGATTCCCCTGAGTTGTGGTAGGTTCTACATAGGGCAAACTGGCCGCTGCGTCAACATTAGATTATTAGAGCACGCAAATTCCTTAGAAGATTCAAGGGGGCAGCATCTGCCTAAGCATTGTCACACTTGCAAGCATGATGACAGAGATTGTAATCCGCTTTTCGATAGGACTAAGATTATCGGACGCTCGAGGGATAAGAAAGAACCAGAAATTATCGAGGCCTTGGAAATCGCGAGGTTAGGGCCTGATAAGTGCATTAGCGATGCTTCAGTACACCTGTACCGCAAGGAGTTCGAGTTCCTTGATTCCACGAGATGAGTGTCGCTTCTGTTTTTTGTTTTTGTGGTTGGTGCGCATGCGCTTTGCTGCTGAAGGAAAGAGGAGTAGGTGGAATAAATCAGTTGTCAGTCTGCATTTGTCCCGTGTGGTTCTCTTTCTCTTGTCCCGTCCTTTTGCGCAGTTACTTTTGTTCTCATAATGTCGTACCAACTAGCCCCTCACCGCACTCTTCTAGAAATAAAATAGATTATTACAAAATATGACCCCTGGTTTACAGGCAAATAGTGCAGTCTGTGGAGTATACTTTTCATTTCAAAGCCTTTCCTGAAAATCTTTCTGCGAGATAAGTTTTCTAAGTAAAAAAATGGCTGCTTAGCTATTCCATTGGAGCTAGTTTTAAAAACAGCTTACCGTTTATGATGTTGCATGATATAATGGCATGACTTAGTTTCCAAGAGGACCTATTTAACATGATAAGAGTTAAAGGTGCACTGAAGAGGAATCTGAATCGTCTTTTTGCCGCGGGAACTCGATCTACACGTTCTGAGCATTCTTAGAAACTTCGATTTATTGCCCTGTGTGGCTGATTTTCCTAATTAAATCGAATTAACGTCCAGCTCCCGCTTTTTTTTTTTAATTCACCCTCGTACGGTGGGCGGAGTCGACCAACGCGTGGAGTGCCTTGCAGCCAGCTCCGTGGAGGCTTTGCTTTCGCTTTATTTGTTTTTTAGTTTCATTCCCAGATATTATAGCCGCGAAATAAGCCCGCAGAAATAAAAATATGCGCGGACAATTTGCTTCTACAGACTACTACGTATTACTCCGCCGATGGCAGAGCGGCAAGCCGCCGCGGGACTGGCTGAAAGGCACTCCACGCATTGGTCGACTCCACCCACCGTACGAGGAAGAATTAAAAAAAAAGGCGGGAGCCGGACGTTAATTCGATTTAATTAGGAAAAACAGCCACACGGGGCAATAAATCGAAGTTTCTAAGAATGCTCGGAACGTGCAGATTGAGTTGCCGCAGCAAAAAGACGAGTTCAGATTCCTCTTCAGTGCACCTTTAAAGGCCCCACTGCCCAAAAGATCCGGTGTCTGTGTGGTCGGCACTGTGAGCGAAAAAATCACTGGCATGGCTCTGGCAGGTGGTCCCAAGCGAGCAATCTAGGAGGCAGCGAGGCACGTAGGTCACGTGACCTCGCGGCATCATTGCAACCTGCCCACCGTGGCAGTCGATGATTGGTCGCTCGGGAAGAGCAGTGTGGGCCGCATGAAGTGCACTGCTAAGAGCACCTGCCATTGCAGGGCAGTGGCACATTGCTTAACCGTTGCACCACTGTGCCAGGAGGGGTACGAGGACTCCCAGGGACCTAGGAATGTAAAGTAGAGAATGACCAATTCTACATATATGGGAATTAACCCATTACATTATCGCTTCATATTTTTCATGAATTGCATGCAGCTCACAAGAAAATTGTTGCAGTGAATAATATGGCAAAATACACACGTGCCATTTGGCAAAAAGTCTACAAGCAGCATGCTATTCCTTCCTGCAGTATGTATTTGGTACAGATAAACTCCGCCAGATTAAATTGACATTCATTTTGCAATACCTGACATTCTGCACAGATTTCTGCACATTGCTTTTGTGCCTTTTGAATTTACCATGCACTTGAGTCAATCTGCATGTATGGGTTTCATTACGCGTACCCTTCAGTCCAACAATGTCCACTGCAGTTCGTCCTTGCTCCAGTTCCTCTTCCATGCACTTAGCATGCCTGTGTCAAGCTCTCATGGAAGAGAGGAGCTTTAACCCATTTGCTTCTGCTGTTTTGTCTGCAAGGGCACAGCACAGCCTGAGTTGCTGGAAGGAATCGACATTAACTCGAGACGATTACAAATCTAGAGCAAGTAAAATCTTTCTTTGTGAAAAATCTCGAAGCATTCAGGTGTGTGAAGTGCAAAGTGGCCCTTGTCTCACTCCCGACAGCTTTTGATGTTTTTTTTATGGGCTTTTCATTCCAAGCATTTGTGTAATGCTCTCTGCTGTGCTCTCATATTTGGCGATTAAAATGGTGTAATTGACATGCCTGTAGACGCGTGGGATGGAGCTACATCCGGTTCCCAGTACTCTTGTTTCGGGACAACACAGCCACTTGAAAATCTTCTCGAAGAGATAAGCTGTCCTCTTGGTGTAGCATCCTTTTTTAGACTCGTTTTGGTAGAATATGTGGCTGACGTTAAACAGCCAAATACATCATACTGACATATATTTCCCTGCAAGCTTTAGGATTTCCTAGCCGGGGCTCAAGCTACGTTTTGAAGTGCCAGGCTCGGAGTCGAGTCAAACCTCGCCTTGCAGATCAAGTCACCGCTTTCAGTTTCATCTAAATATATTGATTATTCGCAGTCTGCATCTGCCTCACTGCCAAAAGGCAGTGCACGAATTTCAGCACCCCTGAAACTTCGGTCTTCGTGCAACCTCTTGGTCATGTTCAAAATTTCGGCGAGAGAAGAATTCTTTCCTTCTATTTTCCGTAAATTTTTGGGTGCGTTTCTTTCTTTAGAGTAGTACAGAAGACAATAGTGTATGTGAGTCATGGAGTGAAATTTATTTATGCCAAATAAATAATTTATAATTTAACTTTTTTTCATGCCATTTTGGTTTAGCAGCTGAACGATGGCTGTGATGTCACAGACGAGTTGAAGTCGCGTGAGTCATGCAAAAGTTGCTGCATCATTGCTGCTTGTTCATTTTTTGTGATTCCAACTATTAGACAGACTTGTATAAGCGTTGGTGCGAATTAAAGGGAACAAAGCAGTGACCATACTGCAGTTTTTGCCTGCCTTAATGACCTCGCATAATCTGACGTCACAGCCGTTGAAACTGAAACATCATGAACGAAAGGAATTCAATTACAATTTAATCGCGGGTTGTTTGCGCAGTCCATATGGCTGTCCTTGTTTTCTAATGTGCTGCACAATTAAAATTTGGTGTCTCTACTCCTTTAAGAAACCTGCTGATTGTGCATCATGAAATTCGGTGCCAACAAAATATTCTTCATATGCAACTTTAGCTGCATTCGCGAAATATATTGACCTTGTGAAAAAGTCATTTTCAGTATACACATGTTTCTAACTGCGCAGCAGAATTGCCCACAAGACAGGAAAAAAGTGCAGGGCCTAGTTCCGTTAACCACTAGAAGATGGTTTATAGAACAATTCCAACTGGGACCAATTCAATTCTGTATTGGTTCCAACACGAACAAGCTGGAACCAACTGGGAATTGTTTCACAAACCATTTGGACTATTCTCTTTAAGGTTCTCTCCAGTGCCAGTACAGAAGTCTGCTAGCCTGCACTGCGAAAACTCCCACCACGGATGCCCGACCTGTTTGGGGGGCAGAGATGTGGTGCAGTGCTGAGGCTTCTGGGAGAGAAATGTAGTGCACTTTCCCGGCACGTTCCTGCCTTGTAAAGAAAGCCTTAGGAGCAATGCAAAAGGGGAAAGCAGCTGGTGAGGATCAGATAACAGCAGATTTGTTGAAGGATGGAGGAGAGATTGTGCTCGAAAAACTAGCCACCCTGTATACGCAATGCCTTGTGACCTTGAGCGTACCTAGAGCTTGGAAAAACGCTAGCATTATCTTAATTCATAAGAAAGGAGACGTCAAGGACTTGGAAGAATTACAGACCGATCAGCTTATTGTCTGTTGCCTACAAGGTATTTACTAAGGTAATCGCTAATAGGGTCAGGACAACCTTAGACTTCAGTCAGCCAAATGACCAGGCAGGCTTTCGTCAAGGATACTCAACAATAGACAATATTCACGCTATCAATCAGATGACAGAGAAATTCGCGGAATATAACCAGTCCCTATGTATAGCGTTCATTGATTACGAGAAAGCATTCGACTCAGTAGAAACCTCAGCAGTCATGCAGGCATTGCGGAATCAGGGTGTAGAAGAGTGTTATGTAAAAATATTGGAAGATATTTATAACAGTTGCACAGCTACCATAGTTCTCTATAAAGTGTAAGCAATAAAATTCCAATGAGGAAAGGTGTCCGGCAGGGAGACACGATCTCGCCTGTGCTATTCACTACCTGTTTACAGGAGGTATTCTGGGGCTTGAAATGGGAACAGTTGGGGATTAAAGTTAATGGAGAATACATAAGTAATCTGCGATTTGCTGATGACATTGCCTTGCTAAGTCACTCAGGACATGAACTGCAAAGCATGATCGATGAATTAGACAGGCAGAGTAGAACGGTGGGGCTAAAAATTAACATGCAGAAAACCAAAGTAATATTCAACAGGCTAGCAAGAGAACAGCAGTTCGCAATTGATGGCACGGTGCTGGAAGTAGTAAGAGAATATGTCTATTTAGGGCAGGTAGTGACAGCTGATCCGGATCATGAGAGGGAAATAACTACAAGAATAAGAATGGAGTGGAGTGCATATAGCAGGTTCTCTCAGATCATGAATAGCAGTTTACCAATATCCCTCAAGAGAAAAGTATACAACAGCTGTATCTTACCGGTACTCACCTATGGGGCAGAAACGTGGAGGCTAACAAAGAGGGTTCAGCTTAAGTTAAGGATAACACAGCAAGCTATGGAAAGAAAAATGATAGGTATAACGTTAAAAGATCGGAAGCGGCGGAGTGGGTGAGAGAACAAACGCGGGTTAATGACATCCTAGTTTAAATGAAGAGGAAGAAGTGGGCTTGGGCAGGGCATGTAATGCGAAGGGAAGATAACCGCTGGTCCTCAAGGGTAACGGAGTGGATTCCAAGAGAAGGCAAGCGTAGCAGGGGGTGGCAGAAAGTTAGATGGGCGGATGAGATTAAGAAATTTGCGGGAATACGGTGGCCGCAACTGGCGAAGGACAGGGTTAATTGGAGAGACATGGGAGAGGCCTTTGCCCTGCAGTGGGCGTAGTCAGGCTGATGATGATGATGATGGTGCAATGGACCTTGTAGCATGTATGCTTCTCTTTGGCTGAACAATAAATCGTTGCATAGAAAGCTAATAATATATAGCAATAGGTAGCTAGGCTTTACTACAAGTTTGTGTGTGTGTGTATTTTAATGCAATAGCATTAGAAGCCTCATAAAAAAAAAATTGTGTCTCATATTTTCCAGGTTGCAGGTAATGTGGAGGAAGGAGGGCAGGGAGCACCCTGGGGTTTCACAAGCCCCAGCATGCGTGCAGTCACATCTGGCAAAGACATTAACAACATTGAATGCTATCGCATTGTCAGCAATGTAATTAGGTGTACGTGTGAATTTTTCTGCAAGTGGTTTTGACTGCTCTGCTGCGACAAGAGCGATAACTTATTACAGATTTTCGTCGTGGATGTGTCCTAGAGGGCACCGCTGGTCTTTGCTGGAGCCCAGGTGTTGTCCGGCCACTATCCTCGTCTGGATGGTGGGGTCTGAGCTCGAGCTTGAGCAGCATAGCTTCCCACTGCTTGAATGTAGTTGTAGACTGTGAATTGTCTTGGCTTAGCAAATCGTGATAACAGTTAGTTCATATCGTTGCAAGTGGCTATGTTAACTGTCGGGTACCTGTGGGAAAGTATTGGAGAGCTGTCTCTTGGCCAGTTCCCTAGCCTTGGAGAGAGACTTGTGTGCTCTTGGATATTTAGTTCTTTGCAGTCTGTAGTGCTCTAATAATTCCCTGTAAGGGATAAGAAGGGCCGCTAGAAGCCCCCCCCCCCCTTTCTCCCCTAAGTGACAAATTTTACATGGGAGAACCATTTGAGAAAACAAGTCCAAGAAATATATGGTTCATAAAATGGGATTGCACCCCTTCCCCTTCCTACAAATGTTCAATCTCGGAGTCAGTGCCGTGGTTCATCCAAAGTGCAATGCCGTCCATGTACAGACTGAAATTTTTCCTCTCTATGTTCTAGTTGCCTCGGCCGGGAGCTCGCACATGGCCGTGCACATTGTCGATTGGAGAGCAAGACTGGCACCCCCGCCAGATCCCTCATTACATAATACGCAAGCAATTGCTTGGAGCCTACTCCGTACTTGCACATTCTCAAACCTGGTCCTGGTAATTATATAACCATATTTTACCGGACGTTAGATCAGATGGGTGTAAAACTGCAGGTGGAGAGGGTCCCTCGACCATATAATTTGGAAATGCCCCCATTCTTCCAGGGGGGGGGGGGGGGGGGGGGAATTATAGACAACAAAGAAACCTGGGAGACCCTGCTGTGAAGCCCAGACCCTGAGCTCCAGCTCCTCCTCGTTCGACTGGCCGAAAACACCGCCAGGGTACAAGACCTTCCAGCCTGCGTCTAGGCGGCGCCCTCCGCCCCTTTGGCCTTAGCGGTCTTAGCTGCTGTTTTGACTGTAGGATGAATGAAAGGGAAAGTGCACGGGCCTGCCCACTGGCTCGGGCTGAGCCACACTCGCTGCCACGTGCAGATATAAGAGAGTTGAAAGATGTGAGCGGAAATATTGAAAGAAAAGACGCGCGTCACAACCTAGCCTTAGCGCCGGGGGCCAGTACGCTTTTACTGTTGGGCAATAAAAGTTTACTCACTCACTGACTCCGCCCATTCCAAAAGCGACCCATAAATCCGCCTCTGCACGTATGTTCATCATATTTCCCGTACCAAGCGCTCGGTCCGTTAAACCTCGCGGCATAACCGAGCTGCATTTTTGGAGCTCGTAACATGCTCTTAATTACCACCTGAGATTGCATTGAAGCCAGAGTCAAAGCAATGGTCATCTCCTCCGCTTCCTTTGTGCGTAGTGCTCGCGTTGGAATTTTTTTATGTAATCTACGACAACCGCAGTAATGGAACAAAAACTGCGGAGGTCGTATTATCATCATCATTGACGGCGAGCTGGAGTTGCGGCGGCGCTCGTGAGCATGCTCCTGGGTTTGTTTTTGACAGCTAATACACGTGCTCACCGTAGCTATGCCGTAATAGCGCCGTGGCAAAGTGGCAGACCCGTTAACTGTGGGAAACTGCGCTGTAGCAGAAACCACTGGTGGGCTCGGAGTGAAAGCAGGTTGAAGGCGAAGATAAAGAAATGGTGACATTGCATGGCTGTATGGAAGCAGTAGCTGAGCGGTACTCATCGAAGATCGCTGTGGTGTACGACGATGGCACGGAGAAGACCACGCACACGTATTTAGAGCTGTTGCGTCGTGCACAGGAAGTTACTCTATTTATCAATGGACTCGGAATTTCGCCCGCTATTATAGCTTGTCTATGTAAAACAACAGCCAGTGTCGTAGGTCTCATTTTAGGGTATGTTGGTAGCATCAGCACTGACTGACTGCAGTTTTTGTGTGAGAAGTGCCGCTAATCCGTGCCGTGAATTTGCATGCGCAGGGTGTTGAAGTCCAACTCTGCGTTCGCTTTTCTGGCGTTGCAATGTCCCGAGAAGAACATCAAAACGCTCACGAACACCGCTATGAAAGTTTATATATTGGGAGAACAATCGCTTTATGAAAAGGTATGATTACGTCGCCACTTTTGTCGTTTTAGCATCCGCTGCCTGTTGAATTTTCTCTGCGTATGAATAGACTTGAACCCTGCCTGCATTGTTCATGTCTTGCATAAAACTTCACCGTGAGTAATCACCCATGTCGCATTATCGATGTTACGACAACGAGAAATTGATTTGAAGCGCTGGAATGTCTTCCATTGATATGGATAAGAGCGTTGTCACCACCGAGTGGTAGCCAGTGGCATTATGTAGTAGCGAACACAAATCTTCTCTTGTAATATTTATCTTAAGTGAGCACCCAGCCCGAGTATGATTTTTTTTTTTTTGTCGCTGGCTTATGCGAAGGCCATTATGTTTTGAAGGCCTTAACGTTGTGATTTTTGTTTTTTTGATGTACATGAATGGAGCATAAAAGCTGAATAAGTATCTGCTATTGATTTATTACACATCAAAGGTTCTTGTTGCCATTTCAGTGCAAATTCTCCACGAATGGTGAATGGACAATACTCGGCACCCTTTGGGACAACGCATTTGTATTGGCAAGTTTTAATGGCAATGCAGCCAAGCACCTTGACAAGGCCACCATATTTACAGAGCCACAAATGGCATATGTGATGTTTACATCAGGGACAACTGGTGAACCAAAGGCAGTCAGAGTGCCTCATGAATGTGCCTTGGTCAACGTCCAACATTTACGGTAATGACTTGCGTGTTTACAGCTGCCTGTAATTTTATTGAAATCAACTGGCATCGAAACAAGAAAACTATCCTGTTCATGAATGGGGTGAATTTTATTGATTACCATAAGTTCCAGTATACAGTCTGCACCTCAGTTCTCGTTAGAAGAACAATTTTTTTCCTGGATTTTCTGCACTTAGTACATAACTCGCAGGGACTAAGTACAGTCAGCAAACCCTTAAGGGCACCTAAACACTAATGTTTATATTAGCTTTCAGTTTTCTTTGGTGAATATACTTCTTTTTGCAATTGTCATAAAATATTACGCAGTTACTGAACCCATGATGATTAGCAGTGTCCGTGGCTGTCGTAGCGCACAAGACGCATTATTTCTGTATTGAGAGAAAGGGCTCGTCTTCATTGTCTTTGTCACTGTGGAGAAGACGTGCAGTGTTCTCAAATGGTGACAGCTTACAACTAGTAATCATGCTTGCTGTCATGTGATAGCAAGAAACGCAACTAAAGTGCAAGTTTGACCGTAAAGAACCTCTTGAGAGTGAGAATTGCGTTAGGCAAAGCACATTATAATAGGTGGTTTTAAAAGAATACTGTATATAGGGGACTATGGAGAAGGGGGGGGGGGGGGGGGGGGGGGGGGGGGGGGTGCAAGAGGGGTGGTTACTCCCACATTTCAGTGGAGGTGGCACTCCCCCCCCCCCCCCCCCCCCCCTCTTCAGCTGCTTGTATCCAGGTCATAAGTTCTGACAAACACTTAAAATTCTAGGACATTATTGTCATCAAGCACAGGTGCGTTGAGCTAGGTGGCTTCGTAGTCAATCATAAAGTCATTTCAGTAGCATAAAGCAATCCTGTTCCAGCAGAAGTCATTCATTGACTGACATCTTTTATTGAGCATGGCTAGCAAAATTGAAACAGACTGTGCGCAAACTTTTCTAATGCAGTCGATCACTCCTCGTGTGTACACCTCTGTAAAGCTGCCCATTTCAACTCGCTAACAAATACACCTTTGACTGACTGATTTATGGGGTTTGACGTCCGAAAGCAACTTAGGCTGTGACCTTGTAGTGGAGGGCTGCAGATAATTTCGACCACTTGAGGTTCTTTAACATGCACTGGAAACACACAGTACATGGGCCTCTAGCATTTCGCTTCTATTAAAATAGTACCGCCGTGGCCAGGATTGAACCTGCATCTTTTGGGTCAGCAGCCAAGCACCATAACCACTGAATGGTGCAAAATAAGGGAAAATATAAATAAAATAAAATTCAATAAAAGTTGCAATAAAACATGGATTAAATAACAAAACAAACTCAAAGTCTTGCCTCTTCCCACTACAATAAAGTGCCTGAGTCCTTGACTGTATAGTACACACCAGTATATATAGTTTGTGCAGCATAGAATTTTTACCTTTAAACATGTATGATTTCCGGACTGAATACCAGAAGTTTTGATACATAAATTTAACAGTTTAGATTTAGATACATAGATTTAGACACATAGAGCAGCAATTAAGAACAAATAATGTTAATTTGCTCCAAGTGGGTGAACTATGTTGAGCTCAGCATCAGTAGCTGTGTTTTGCTGAACTTGCAGCATTGACATGGATATGTCTGGCTCAATTTAGACAACTTTACATGCACCTTCATTCTTCTCGGATCATCATAAGCATGTCATGATATTTTTGCTTCGGTTTAGAGGTATAGCCTTTTGGAAACGAAATATCCATGTAATTTCATGAATGACATGTTGATTAACATGCTCCATTGTTTGCTGTAAAAGCATTAATTCATTGTATGCAGTTAGCTTATGCCTAGCAAGGGCTGTTTTCTTAATAGAGCAGCTGCGAAATGTGTTGCTGGTGAACAAAACACAGTCTAGGTACAATTCGGCATTAATTAAAGCCACTAATGTGTTTCAGCTGAAAGAACACCATCATTACCTCAGTGAAAAAAAAGCCGGTGTTACAGATTTGTTTTTCACTTTAAGATCAGTTCGCTGAGCATAAAAAGGCATGTTTATTGTTGAGGAATTCACAGTTGGAAATGAAGGTTTTTCTCCCGCCACTGAGTTCAAACTCTTGACGGTGATGGCGTTCAGTCTGAGGGACTCGGTGACCTTCTCTGGCTGGAACTAGATTGCAGTGCGATCTATCCTTTGAGATCTACACACACAAAAAGTAAAGTATCTGACGCTGTTACAATTTGCTGGGGGTGGCCAGTGACGGTAACCTGTCTTTCACTTTACAAACTTTTCTAGTTTATAACAGCTCTGTTTAAATGAAAGTAGCCTCTCTGTCATAAGAATGCATTAATCAATCGGTATAAGCCAATTCAATTTGTCCACGGTGTCCCAGTAATGCCAGGGCAGTGTGCTTGTGAGTAGTAACTGCTGGCCCATGCACTGGTCCTCCAGTAGCATACCTAGGGCACTGAAGGCACTTGAAAACAAGTGTGACAATTATGAGGTATCAGGAAAAAGCGAGAGTGGTTGATAACACCAATCTGGTGCCCATATAATATCAAATCTCAAGGTTGCCACATAGGCACCACCATTTGGCCTGGCAACAACTCTACTCATATATGCAGTCAGCTGAGAATCTTTGACGCAGCTGCTATTTGTATTTGTCTCTTTTGTACCACTTATGCACTGCACTGAAATTTCTTGTAAAGTGGGAATGCAAGTAAGACACTATTTTTTTGCCACAGGTCCATCTTCCATATCTCCGAAGAAGACATAATATTTCAGGCAGCACCGCTGACATTTGATCCTTCTGTGATAGAAATCTTCCTGGCTCTTACATCTGGTGCACAGCTAGTTTTGACTTCTGAGGCTGTTAAGCAGATTCCTCGAGCTGTTACGCAACTTCTAGTTGACAACTTGGTGACTGTAATTCAGGTAGGATGTTGGTTACACTTGTCTTCTTCACATGTGCTACCAGTTTTCTTCTCCTTTCTTATTCGGGTGTATAGCACGTAAGCACGTTTTAGAGTGATTTCCTTTGGCCACTATGACTGTTGAGGTTGATGAAAGCATGCAAGAAGTCATGGGTAGGAGTAGCACATATTGGGAACAATTCATACAATGAAGTTGGTGCAACTGGCTAGGTCATCAAGGACATGCAATGTGTCATGGTAGATCAGTGACAATTGCAGTGTGGAAGTTTTACTTCTTGCTGAGCACGCCTGCGATTACTTCTGATGACACTGTGCAAGTGGGGCTATTGATATACTTCCATTCAGTGCTTCATGATCTCTAAGCAATGTTCTGGTGCAAACTGAATTCCCATAAGTCAGCCATTTGGTTGGTAATTCGTAGCTTTGCAGGTTTGACAACAGATGAGGGAACAACTATTACAGTCAGAGCAGTAGCTAAGCATGTGGCATGTGGCTTATGTAAACGTTCATTCCTATTTTGATGTGAAAGTGAATATGTGAGAAAGATATATTAGTTGTGCATTTTACAGTTAATTCTTTCTAGCCTCATGAAGCAGAAAGTTTATAGCACACTGAACAACAAGCTCTTGTGCAAGAAGATACAGATCCTAATAACATTGTTATAATCTACAATTTTATTAGGAGCTGCTGTAGACTATTATAATACACTGTTTTTGTGTAGTAGTTGATACAGTACAGCTAGATACATGTGTCTTTACCTGTATTGTCTCCTTTCTTTTACCTCCCTTACTACAAAATCTTCACTGCTCCCTTACTACAAAATCTTCACTGCAAGCTCTCAGTCTGACTAATGCTATGCAAAAGAAGGTTAGTGCCATAATGTTCAGAGATGCTTTGTTCAGTGGTCGTTCTTGTTGTATGAAGTACTATGTTCTTAAGTTGGCTGTGAAAAAAACCTGGCGCCAACTTGTTGCTTTACAGGCAACACCGAGTTTTATTCGCAGTCTTGGTGCTAGTCGCATCAGAGAGTCGCTACTTAGTAGCGCTTCGCCACTGCGGGTCTTGGCATTTGGGGGAGAAGAGTGTCCCTCTGGGGCCTGCATAAATTCCTGGAGACAGCAGGGAAATGGGACAGGAATCTACAACCTGTATGGAATCACTGAGGTGTCCTGCTGGGCAACATGCCACAGGATTGGTTCTGCAGACGTGGGGCATGTATATTCTTTTTTTTTTGTTTTGTTTAAAAATGAATGTAAACACACTTTTTTGTTGCCTGTGAAAACGGCGTTAACCAGCGATTTCACTGACATAGCTAACTGGTTCACTCCATCTGTATAATCTCTTGCACCTTCAACACATGTTGTACTGGTGTCTCAAGGACCTGCTTGCATATTGCTCATTGATTCAACCGCAAGCTTGCTTCTTGATGCTGTGCAGCCATCCTTGATCCATAGTTGTGGGATCAACCCTTAGAAAAGTTGAAGCATAGTCAAGCTTCAAATCTTTTATTCCGCTGATTGCCAGAGGCGCACTATTCTATGCTCAGTGCTTATAAACAGGCTGCAGATGTAGCACAAACAAGCGTTACAGGAACGTAGTCATGGTCACTTGACATAGAAGAACATTGTTGGTGTATACAGTTCGCGCTGACAATTTTGCATTGTCAGTGTGTATGTGAGGGTATAGAATTCAATATACAATGCTAAACTATCTACACGACTCGTACTGCTTGCTCTAAGCTTAAACTTAATTAAGGAACTTTATTTCATTTAGACGCAGTGCATCACTTGCAAATTGATGGCCAACATTTTTGGCTACTTGGTAAATGCGAAACCCTCCTTTTAGCACAGTAGATTTCAAAACTGAAAGTTTTAAACTCGGCTGCATTGCCATCACATGACATAGGTGCTGACAAGACCAAGAACATTTAGGATGACTTAGAAAGAAATTGCACTGTTTGCTTAGGGTCAACCAGGCCCCTCTCTGTATAGGTACCGGCAGCCACTGCTATCTTAGCTCCGGTGATAGAATGCAAGGCGGTTTTTAGGCGTCTTGTCAGGTAAACGTTTCGACATTGAAATTGAACTTTTTTTTTTTTTTGAGGAACGGAAATGGCACAGTGAGTGTCGCACATCTTGGTGGACACCTGAACCACACCATATAGGAAGGGGGGAAGATGGGAGTGAAAGAAGAAAGAGAAAAAAGTGCCATTGTGGAAGGCTCCGTAATAATTTCGACCACCTGAAGATCTTTAACGTGCACTAACATCGCAAAGCACACAGGCGCCTTTGCGTTTCTCCTCGCACCAAACGCAGCAGCTGCCAAATGATATTTGCGTCTTTCGTCAAAAGCGTTACCAAGAGAAACTTTAAAACATTATTGTTTGTTGTGTTATGCTGGGTTAGGTTTTGCAGCACATAAGCAGTCAAGACTAATGTGCCAAGCACGAAAAACATTAAGCATGAAGAGTCTTTGCAAGTCAAAGACTCATGATTCAGTTCATGATCTGAATATGAGCTTGAGTGAGCCCGAATGAGAAAACTCATGAGCGAGTCCGCCTACCTGTAGGTGTTTGTGACTGAGTCGCTTTCATGTACAAGTTACGCACGCTATACTCCTCTGATTTCGCGTTATTATTCTTGTGATGTGATGGAGTATAGAACTAGGTTATTATTTTTAAATGCCTGTAGACACCAAATTTTTGCTTTGGGGTTTTCTCATTTCAAAGGATATGTTAGACATTAATATACATTGATCACCCAGTGATATTCACCTGTGACAACAAAACTGAATTTCTTCTTGATGCTATTTTGGTTTCAGCTTCACCAACCGAATGATCGCAGTGATATATAGTTGGTCTTCAGATAATGTGGGTAACAAAACAATGGCAATATAACTGCTGGTACATTGTTTGTTGTCATTCCATCTTTTCAAGCAGAGTGGTTTATGTATTGTCGTGAATTAAAACTACATATCAGTGTTTACATTGCAGTTTATTTCATGCCTCACGTGACCTAAATGCCAACTACACGTCACAGCAGTTGTTTGATGAAACTAAAACCGAAACAGTGCGAGAAGGAATTCAGTTTTAAATTCGTTAATGGTCGTAGGTGAATACCACGTGATGATCCATCTCAAACTCCTCATTTGAAAGAAGAAAACACACAACTAAAATTCGATGTCTACAGTCTTTTAAGGTTTTTGTTATATACTTAATTGCATGCCGTTATATACTTAATTGCATGCCATCTAGTTTTTTAATGTCATGTTAATGTATACTGGAAGTGTGCTATACCTGCTGCTTTCCCAGGGCTATTCCTTTGGGGGAACCACTTGATGGAACACTGCTGGAGGTGAGAGATGACACTGGCACCGTCATCAGTGAAGGAGATGGCACACTTTTCATCGGTAAGCTCTTCTGCAAAAAATTGTGTTCTGTTAACAAAGGATTCTTGTTAGAAAAAACCTTAATTTTGCTTTTTTTTATTGTCAATTAGTAACCATTTTATCCTTGAAATATCATAAAAAAAAAGAAAATGGCTATTTTATGCTATTGTCAAGATGAGCTACAATTGTCCAGTTCAATTTGGATTGCTATTAGTTTTGTTCAGGACATGAAATCACAGCCTGTTGTTGTACACACATTGACGGTGTTGAAGCAAAAGCTTATGTATTCAGTTTTCTTGCCATTGTTTACTTATGTGACATGTTCCAAGAATTTAAATTGTCAGGTGTTATGCTGCTTGAATCTCATGTAACTGGCAGTGCACTTCATCTGAATTTAGGTGGATCTGTGCGACGCTGTTTGGTTGGAGACGAGAAGTGGGAACATCTGGACCCCTGCCACATGCGTGACTCTGGTGACGTTGTCCGGAAATCTTCGAATGGCCTTACATTCCTCGGCAGGAACGACTCTGTCTTTAAGTACCATGGCAAGAAGATCAATCCTGCACACCTTTCAAGACGGCTCCTTGGTACTGAAATGATTGAGAGCTGTTACTGCCACTTCTGCGCAGAAGAAGAGGTGCTGTTTTTCTTTGTTGTCTTGTCCTCTACTTACGACATTGAGACTGCAGCCCCTCAGTTGAGACAAAGACTGGAAGGTGAATGCCAGTGCCCGTTCAGGGTTGAAGTGGTTCCTAGCTGGCCTCTTACTAGTCATGGTCAGTATTTCTGTTCTCTCAATTGTGTTTTTTTATTGTTGTATCTTTTGTTCAACCAGGTGCTTTTATAGCAGCAACTCAATTATGCAGTTTGCAGTGATTGCAACTTCCTCAGGCTGTAAATCAGCTCGCATACTATGGCTTCTGAACTCAGTACTATGCTTCCTCTGTGTAGCCATATATTTGTTTGTGAACTTGACATAACCTTGCCTAGCTGCCATATTAGCCCTTGACAGAGGTACCTCTTCGTACCTGAGGTAGGAACAGAGCAACTCAGAATTGGAGGACAGGAAAAGTCAGTACCTTTCAGTCAGTGTCACAGTGTTGCTGCGGTCGACATGCTGCACCCGGGCACTTGGTGCAATTACTAATGCATACCAGTTTTTGAAGTCCCTAGCCCACTTTGCAAATGTGGTGTCACGTACAAAGGTCTCCTGGATACATGATTGGCAATACAGGTGTATAGATTCAACGTGCACTAAGGAAAGCCTGATTTAACTATCGTGTATTAAGAAGGAGAGTCTGGCTTTCACATCCACAAGTGTGGTCTTGGGCCACTGACAGATAACAAAGCTATGAGGTTCGGTTTTTGGCTGCATGCACTGGTGACTTTTGTGCCTGATAGCACCTGGAATAGTCACCAAGCTGTGTGATGAGGCTACCAAGGGCGTCCGCAGAATTTTTTGCAGGGGGGGGCCCCATTGGTTGTTGGCGCCGGAGGGGGGGGGGTATGTTCGTAGCAAAAAGGCACTATTTGCGGAGTAAATTTATTTATTTATATACAAATAAAATAAATAAGTAAAATACACACATGAAAGAAAAATTACAAACAGCAAATTAAAGCGAGGCTAGGAGAGATACATTGGAGTTTATCAACGAAGAAACAATTAAAATTAATAAAAATGCAAAAAGATACTATCACTTCGTGGAGAAGAGTGCTCAGTCTTGCTGCATACGGGTTCTCGACACACCCGGATTGATGACCAGCACACAGCACAATATGTTCACAAACACGCAACGACAGTCACTCAGTCAGTCTTCCTTGAACAGAAACTGTAGACGCCTCGGATTTTTCTGGGCGAATTGCGTGATGACACTGGTGATAAATTCATTTCTGTGCTTCATTACACGCTCTCGGTGCACACTCATCATACAAAGGCCGTCCAGTCTGTCGTTTGTCATCGTTGAGCGTAGCCACGTTTTCACTCTCCTCATTGTACTGAAGGAGCGTTCGACCATACAGGTAGTAACTGGCAAAGCCAGAGCCACCTCAATGGCTTTTGCAACACCAGGGAAGAATGTCTTGGCCTGATGTAGAAGCTCGCAGTAAGTTATTTCTGATGGGTCCCCAGTTTTGTTGCACCACATCTCGTACCAAGAGATGGCCTCTTCCTTGAAGTTGTCGATGCCGTAAAAGCACTGGAGTTCTTCGGCGAGAACAGCGAACTCAACACGGCTCAAGTGCTTCATTTTTGATGGATGCAGCTGGAGAAGTTTGAAGCTCCTCTCATTGCTTTCAGAAAAGCGCCGAGCTAAAGAAGCAGTGAGGGAGTCCAAGTACGGCACATATATTGCCACACGGTAGTATTCCTCTGGCGACTGAATCCCGTAGTTGTCTCGGTGGGCCTGACGAGAGACTTGTCTTGGTACAGATATCACCACATTTAAGTGATTGGCTGCCTCCCTTGCTGCATTCATGATGTTAGAGAACTCCTCTACAGCGTTTGTCCGGTGGCCGCGAAAAATACGTTGTAGCTCAGTGATGTGGCCATGCACAGAATGGAAGTCCATGGATACACCTTGCAGAATGTTCGTAGCTGGTTCGAGCCGAGCGCTGTACTTCGCTACAATATGCAAGCAGACGATGAAAGATGAGCTTGTTGTTGCGCAGTAGAGGATGTGAGCTCGTTGTCTAGTTGCAGCGTTCGAGCATGATTCCGTGGACGCGAGCTGCTCGAGTGCTTCGACTATGGCCACGTAATGCTGAGAGAAGATCCTAATAGACTTGTACTTTGCAGACCATCTTGTCTCACACAGCATCGGAATGTTGGGCACCAATTTTCTCCGGAGCACGCTCTCGCGGAAGAAGTTTATGGTTTGTTTGATTATCCCAATTGTGTTTCGAATTTCAGAGACGTCGTTCAAATCGTTGATGACGAGATTTAGTTTGTGACTTGCACAGTGGAAAAATAGTGCCTTCGGGAACTGTTTTTGTATAATTTTGTTCACTCCAGCTTCTTTTCCAGCCATTGTAGAGCATCCATCGTACCCCTGTCCAACGAGGTTCGAAAGAATCAGTCCGACATTCGTCAAAAGCTTCAAGATTGCCGCGGCGATGCAAGCGGAGTTTAATTGCTCCAGCTCTACAAATCCCAAAAACTGCTCTCGAACGCACACTTCGACTTCCGCCTTGTCAATAAAGCGAACGCCTATAGACATCTGCTCTTTTCCTGAAATATCTGCAGTTTCGTCAGCAAGAACGGAAAAAGCAAACGCTTTGTTAGTTTCGGTAACTATCTGCTCTCTCAGGATGTCGCCACAGATTGTGATGATCTCGTTCTGGACGCGGACAGAAGTGTACTTGGCATTGCCAGCAGAAGAAGCGAAGTGCTCCTGAAGTAGAGTATCTCCAGCTTCTACACGAAAGTCAAGCAGATCATTGAAGACTCCACTATCGGACTGCTTGCCGCGAATCGGCAAGTCATGCGTCGCGCAAAAGACAATGGTGGAAACTATTGGAAATAGTTTCTCACGGTTCCTTTCAACTTGCGCGTGCAGTGCTCTGTTCAGCTGCTGTACAACGGGTAGCTGCTTGCCTTTCATCACATCCATAAAGTTCTGTGAGGCCGTCATTGCCTCCTGGTGCCATTGGGATTTTACGTGATCCCTGCACGCCTCGTGCATTTTTCTGTAGTTACTGAAAGCGCGCACGATAAAACTACCTTGAGTACCCCGGTGAACACGCGGAGGAAAAATGACGCAAAAACGACAAAAGGCGCCTTTCGCTGTCGCTGAGTACGCAAGCCAGGGGGCGTAATCTCCCAGCCACTGATGTCGAAAAGGCCTCTTTCCAGGTGTTACATCCTTCTTAAAATCATATGTGACATTTGGCGACCATGGCTTAGTAAGAAGACGTAACTTCAAAAAGTCCGGTATGCCAGTGAGTTTAGCTTTGCCTAGAAACTCTCCTAAGTCATATTCTTGAGGCAAGTTATTTGTTTTCTTGATGTTGTCTCCGGACTTCGATCCCAAGCAAGGAGAAAGGGAATCGTTTCGGCTTACTGCGTGACCGGAGCTCGCTGGTGGAGTTCCTTCCATGGAGACGACGACGCCGGCTACTGTCCGGTGATGAAAGGTTGCATCGCTCTGGTCAAATCCGGACTTGAATCCCAAGAAAGGAGAAATGGAATCATCTCGGCCTGCTGCATCACCTGAACTCACTGTTGACAGAGTCCCTTCCATGGAGTCGACGACATCAGCTACTGTCCGGTGATAAAAGCTTGCATCACTCTGTTCAAATGCTACACCGTTGTCACATGTCACACCAGAATCTGCAGGGGCGCATTTGGATAATGCTTCGTCAGACAACCGCTGACGCTTGAAGAAGCGTCGAATATCCATCATTCGGGACCGCGCGAGACAAAGCTGGCTATGGAGTTCCTCGGGGTTGGTAGTGTTAAAAATATATACACATTGATTGGAAAAACGGTTGAATGCGTACGTTGAAAACAAAAAATGACTATGTATGCAGCGAAAACTTATTTACAAGATAAATGCACGCTCGCAGCTTCATACACCTCGCTCCATCTTGCTCGCGCAACCGCACAGTCGAGTATTTGCACACACACTACTCGCCGCTCGTCGTTTTCTCGTCCGCTGTCTTGGTTGTTCTCAGCTTCGTTGACAACCGGCCACTAAAAACACCGAAGCACAAACGAAGAGGCGCGCACACGCAAGGAACGCCGCGCGACTTCCGAGGGGAAGGGACACTCGCCACTCCGGTCGGAAAATTTGTTTTGTGTGTTTTTATGAGGTTCAGAGCCCCAAAACGACTCAGGCTATGAGGGACGGACGGTCTCTTTACCATGCACTGACATCGCACAGTACATGGGCGTTGTTGGGATTTGAGGCCCAGCCAGAGGTGACAGGCGAGCCAGGCAGGCGCCATCGGGCTGCCTTGACCAAAGGCGCTGGTTTCCGGAGAAGACGCAAGGAACGCTGGTGTGGGGGCGCCTCTGGAGACTGCGTCGCCGTGAACAAAAGCAGCTAATCCCCTTTGCCGAAAATTCTGAAAGCGGCGCTTGTACCGAACTGCGCTCTCCCGTGGATCGGAGGAGACAGCGAGCGGCGGCGGCGCCAACTCATCGCCCGCTTGCCCCTGAGCAGTCCGACAAAGCGGGGATGGACACGGCTGATTTGTCCCTCCCTCCTGAAGAATTCATCGGTGGCCGGGGTGTGCACTGTCTGCCTCCGTGTCGCTATCTCTCTAGAGATCAAAGAAACAGGCACACATCTCAAGACGGCTCGAAACACATGCTCGCCGGTGCCGCTGTATGTCTGCAACGACGCGTCCCCGGACGCAGCACTTTGCAGATGTGACCCAAAGCGTGGAAGCAGGGCCGCTTTTACTCTTTTGGCTGAGCGCACCGCCGCCCCTGACGTGCGGCCATCACTCACGGTTCGAGTGAGTGATTTTCCAGGGGGGTGCAGCCGCCCCCCCTTGCCCCCCCCCTCCGGACGCCCATGGAGGCTACTGTTGCATTTGTTGCATTTTGGATTCTTTAGGCACTGGGAGAGGCTGACTTCTTTTTGTCCGAAGTGCCTGGAGTGCCAGGAGGATGGCAGGAGCTTTTCTGCATGGTTTGACAACTGTTGTAGTTGCATACACAGAGGGACCTGGACATTTTCCCTGGGCCTGCATTCCCGATTCCCAAATGTGGCAGAAGCATTTCTTAGGAAGCAGATTGGAGAACGCATAATTGTTTATTGTCAAGTGTTCGTCAAAATACTGTGTGATTTAAATCAATTCACTTAGCTCCCCTGAATGTGTTCCCTAATCATGCAGATGTCTTTGTAGTGTGAGGCATTCAGACAGGGCTTTGCATACCAGAGAAAAATGCAGCTTATGACTGGTGCTGCAGCGGGAAGCTCCAGATTGGGCTAGCTTTACCAGATCTTAACTTTTAAGGTGAAAGCCTTTAATGCCTCATACTGTCGTGACCAAGACGTGTTAGCAAATGTGTCCGTGTTTCGGATGCATGCCTTATATGGGCATGTGCCAATCAATAGCCAATCGATACTTAATCGGGTGCAATCGAAAGATATCGGAACATGCTATAAAGGGATTTCATGATTATATCATTGTACTTAATGACTAAATGACTAATTGGTAACTAGTAGTAGTTAAGAAGTGGCATGTGGGACTGTGCACTGTGCCTGTACCTTAACTAACACTAATTAATCAGTGTACTAGTTAAAGTTACATTAACTATAACTTGCCTTACATTAACTAGTATCATTAAATGTGCAAGTCATGCTTATCTCTCATTAACCATCATTAATAGATGTTTCTAGACGTTTCATATGCATTGTGTCGAACATTCTAGAGAGTTCCATCACTTGAAGGGTGAGTGACAGGACATGATGGATGGCGTTAGAACAATAGTAAAAACCAATTAGCCTAATTAACCTTTCTAGTCAGACCACATAAATAAATAAAACCGAGTGGGAAATTGGTCGAGTTGGGGAATCGAACCAGGGTCTCTAGAGTGGGTGCGAGACGAGCATGCTAACCACTCCACCATGCCAGCTCGATGGTTCGGAATGAACAAAGGGCATGAACAAAGGTGCGTCTAGCTGTTCAATCCCATCTTCCTCTCTTCCCTTACAGCGAGGTTCAGGTGTCCATGGAGATATGCAAGAGAGATACTTTTCCTTCCCTCAAAAACCAATTTACCATCGAACAAGGTGTAGAGCTGAATGGGCGATGGCATTCTGTGGACTCCCTGGCAGCGTTGCAAGACGCTGTCACGTTCCACTCTTTGAGGCGAAGCTTAACATCTTAACCACACATCAGTGACACAAGCAGCAACACTGCGCTTAAGGCTTTCGCCTCACCGCACTTTAGGTCGACAAAGTGCCCCCCTGAATTTTTTTATGCTTCGTCATCTGGAAAAATTCTGATTGGCTGGCAGGCAGTGACGTTATCATTGACATCACCAGGGCATAGAAATGTCATTGGCTGGAGGGACGTGATGTTACTGTACCGGAGAATGCCCATTGGCTGTAGGGAAGTGATATCACTGGGCAAAAGTGACGTCACCAGACCAGGTTTTTCTGCGTGAAGCCTCCACCTGCTATCCAAGGCATGTGGCAGGTGGTGTACGGAAAGAGGCCGGGTAGATCATTGCTCAGGAAGAGCAACCTGGGTCTCACAAGCCCTTCTGGTCACTTCTGGCAAGGGCATCTAGAGCACCAAATGCTTTTGCATTGCCAACACATAATGAAATCGGGTGACCCTATGTTGTTTTGCCCATATCAAAATGCTGGTGCTGTCGCTAGCGGCTGAGCTCAGCAGGAGAGCTTTGCTCTTAGGCCAACTAAACAAGAAACATCGCTTGGTCAAAGGCTGCTTGGTGCTAAGCTTTACTCGTGCTTCACATGCTTTTCTGCTGCTGTGGAATGTGTGTCTGTTTGTCGTACTAAGCATCGTCATATACGGTGGCCTAGTGATTTGAGCATACACCTTATGCGTGGGAGGTGCGTAATTTGATCTGCAGTTTTGCTGGGTGTTACCAGTTTTTGCTGGGTGTTACCAAGCTTTCTCCTGGCATGGTGCTTGGTTTCTTTGTAGTGAAATGCTTCCTGTACACCACCTGCCACATGCCATGGTTGACAGGTGGGGGAGTCACAGAGGCTAATCTGGTCTGGTGACGTCACTTCTAGTCTACCTCATGCAGATCTAACATGTTGGCCAACGTGCTCTTTGGCTAAGCTGCCCATGCGTCATTAAAAAATCAGTCATCACCAAGCATCCTCAGATTACTTTTTCAAGTGGTACGACTCATCTGAGCCCCTCTCGAGTGAAATACCTGGTTATCCCGCAGTGATATCATTGTTGTTTCTTTCTTATTTTACAGGAAAAATAGATGTTGAGGCCTTGGTTGCATTCCACAAGAAGCGAAAGCTGCAAGATGCCATCCCAGATGTTCGCTTGTTACTGGCTAAACTTTGGAATGTAGGTCCCCTTTGAAAACAGCAAACTGCGCATTACAAACATGTGTTCACATTTGTTTTCATCCACATTTAAGCACCAGTGTAAACATTCGCTGCATGTCACTTTAGACCGTTCATAGCTGGAATTCTATTACCAGGGTTGCATGTTGATTGAGACGCAAAAAATGTGCAGCATTTGTTGCAAGCAACAAATTAACTGCAGCGCTCTTCTGTCTTCCCTTTTTGTCAGGAGTTTTCGACCAAGAGTGATTGCCCTGTGGTTCCTGGAGACATGACATTTGTTGCTGCTGGAGGGAATTCACTGGGTGCCGTGAGAATTTCACAGGAGCTTGAGTTTGCCTTGGGCAGATCACTGCCACTCCTGTTGGACAAGATCCTGAACAACACGTTTTCAGATGTTCAGGCATACTTGGCATCTGTGGCAGAGAAGAGGAAGTTGCCTGATGACCAAGTTCAAGCAAAACGTGCGAGATTGGCGCCACCCACAGCTGTGCAGACCGCTACATCTCCATCGGCACGAGTGAAGCGTACTTCTTGTTTTACCTGCACGACAAGATTTGGTACTTGGCATCACTGTGGCTGTGCCGAGCATTGCCTTGGACCAAAAGTTACAGGAGCAGGCCAGACGTATGCCAGACCAGTCATTTCTGAAAGGTGGAAATACAACCTTGGAAAGTGCATTGATGCATCTCCTCTCATCGTCAGCTATCAGAGGTTTGTTTTTACATTACAGGTTGCATTGTGAATATTGCAAATCATGGAATTTCACTACAGCAGTTCGAAACCTATTAATTGCAAAGTGTCACCGTGTGTTTAAGTTTTTGTTGGCTGTCTTAATCGCGAGAAGACATGAGCAGAGCAGCAGGTGTTATTTTATGTCAAAAGGAGGGTGAAGTAAGGGAATTAGTAAAATTACATGGTTCATTTCAGCTCTGAAACACCCACCACAAGAAGAACATGGACGGCATAAAACAGGCATACCTGCTATTAAGTTTGATACACAACAGAAAGGCACATATGCACATGCGAAAAAGCATTAAAAAGAAATGACAAATTTCACAATCCTTGTGATTATTCACATATCGTTTGCAGCCCCTTTCCGTTCATATGTGCTGAATTTAACATGCCAGTGAGTTTATTTAGCTCTGGGAAATGGTAGTGGTGTATTGAAAAAAAAAAAAGAAAGAAAATCAACAGCCAAGTCAAACAATAGGAGCATTTTACTGTGAGGTTACGTTTCTTGTCTCTGTGTTCTAATTGGCTAACGTTCAGCTGATATCACTGGACAAGTTTAAGTGTAACCCTTGCCCTTTTTTTCTTGGCTTTCTGGTGTGTCCTGTGCACCGTTTGTTTCCAGTTTCGCAGCTTGTTTTTGTTGTGTTGGTAATAGTGTACTGAGGACAGGAGGCTACAGTCAACAGATTTGAATTCCTTTTGCTACTGCAGGAGCCTGTAGACCCACAGAAGTTAGATGAGCTTCCACTTCATAAAATATATCTTTTTGACTAGTGTCAAGCTCATTCAGGGCAGTTTGACTTCGTGTGTTATTTCTGCAGTTTCAGAAGTGTAGCTAGGTTTAGCTCCTTTTCTAACCTCTTCTTCAATCTCGGAAAAATCTTGTCTTTCATTAGCACTTATAATGAAAAGAAAGCTCACTCAAGTGCTAACACATTGAATTACACTCTTTTTTTTTTTGCTTTTTATCTGATTCATTTTTTTTTTTTTCATTTTCTGAACAAGCTCTTTGTTAATATCTTCAGCAAGCCTTCAAAAGAACACTGAAGACAAGTAGAAATCGCAACTAATCACATAGAGAACACTTTAACCAAAACGGAGCTTTTGTAAGCTATTAAAGACCAAGAAACGAAATGCAGGTGTCGCCATCACCGGCCGATTTCGCAGGTAAAATGCATTCTTTGACACTGATTTTTGGGCATGGCCCCCAGAGGCCACACTACACTGCCATTCACTTCAAAGATGTGGCAACCCACCCTTTTCGGTAAGGATGTCGCGATTCGACTTGACTGATTGGAAGATTGTTAAACCCAAATTTTTTAAAGATAACTGCGCCATTTGCTCCCAGACAACCATTGGCATAGCCATAGAGAACCAGAGGATCAATTTTTTCTTCTCCATGTCCGTTTAGGATGATTTGAGACTCTTTCTTCATGTCTCATGTAAATGCCTTCTACAGTGTCGAGTGAAAGGTTGTAGGATGACACCTGGCCACAGCAACAAAATTTCACTGGAGCAAATGCAAAAATTGCCTGGACATTTACCCCCATGGTAATGTGAATTTCAGCGAGAGCTGGTGTGTTGCAAAATGCTCATGTCAGTTGGAGTGTTTAGTAATCTCTGTAGGGGTGTGGGATGCCTACTGTGTTTATGCTGCTACACTCACATTAGTGCCACATGCACAGTGAATGTTTTTTGCTAAAAACATTGTAATAACCAGCCGTGGGGTTGGGGAGGTAGGTAGGGGTGTAGGTTAGGGGTTGCTCATACACACAGTATGCACAGTTATGCATGGTCATAGCTCACTCACTGTGCTTTTAGCGCGCTGAACACCCACCTTATTTCTCATTGGACCGTCCATCACCAGCATGACATGCGCAGCAAGGGAAACATATGATGGGAGAGTCTGAGAAGAGAAAGAGGGAGAAGAGTGGATGGTGTTCGATTTCCCTTATGTGCCATACACTGCTGTCATTGTAAAAGTACCCGTATGCCATGTGATGTCAATGCATGTTAGAGAACACCCCAAGTGGATCATACCATACCACAACATACTATATACCACGCCATACCCTACCGTACCATGCCATACCATACCATATACCATACCATACTATACCATACCATACCATACCATACCATACCATACCATACCATACCATACCATACAATACCATACCATACCATACCATACCATACCATACCATACCATACCTTGTCTTATGTAGCTGCTAGAAAGTTAGTCTTGAGACCTGTTGTTCTCTTTCTGGTGTAGGGGTGACACGCTAGTGCTAATAGGATCCCACGCAGGACGCTTTTGTGCCTTAAACGAAAAGTCTGGAGATTGCTTCTGGGAGATTTCAGTTCCTGACCGGATAGAGTCTTCAGCTGGCCTGTCAAGCTGCGGGGGATATGTTGCCTTTGGTATGTGCCCCATGTTGCTGCATTGTCTTGTGCTGAGAGTGGCCTTTGCAACTGATATAAACAAAACTAGGCCAACTCGGCACCATATAAAAAAGCATGATGTGGACAGAAATTGTACTGCGTGATTAGGCAGCATAACAGTATGCAACCTGTACTGTAGTTGTACAAAATAACTAACAAAATGAAACCTATATATTGAGATGAGTGGCAACCGAAAATGACATGATGGCTAGTATATCCTCAATAATTCGGATTTCAAGGGACCGGAAGGAGTGGCTATCCGAAGGTCAATTTATAGAATGGCCCGTGCCCCGGGAGAAAAAAAAAGCTGCAAAAAATGCGAAAATGGACCATGCAATAGGCGATATTTTTTCATGATCGCTTGTCCTGCCAGTGGCACGACTCTCTCTCCATTCGAGAGACCCCCCCTTCCACCGAGAGTTGTATGAAGGCAACAGGACAAGTGCCATGGGCTTGGATGTCAAGTATATAATGCATTGTGGAATTATCAAACAAAACACAGCATGCTTTCACATTGTGATTATTTGAAGTGGGTGATTGGCCTTCTTGTTTTTATCAAGTGTGTTATGTGGAAGAGCCCACTTGCAGAATTCGCATAAGGGCTGAGCTTAGCAGTGTCCGAATGTGACCGGTCCGCACGAGAAACAACTGAAAAGAAAGCAAAGAGGACGCCTTTATATTGTTTTCCTGGCACTTTAAACTCGATCTTCTGATAACTTGCCCAGGTATTGTGATATGGGTGTCTCCTTGTTAGTCAGCAAAAGTTAATTGAACTCCTGCAGTTGATCTTTTGCATACTCATCTTACATATGCCAAGGATTTACGTATGTTAATTTTAATTTCACTTTTTAAACCTGTCACTTAAATTAATTTAATTAGTTAAGTCCTTCTCTCTTATGCTTGCCTAGGAAAACATTACGTGTTCCTTTTTCTGTAAACCCTTTGACGTGCCATTTTTTTGTTTCCATCAAAATAAAATATTTTTTCGCCTAACTGGTATGTCCAGGCCTTAAGAAGGACAATTTCTTAGTTTTCAGTGCAAATACTATCAGTTGATTTTTTGCAGGGATGTGCGAAATTTTGAACAAAGTGTCATAATTGATGAAAATAGCGACATTGAAATGCTGTGACTTATCAAATAAACACTCGAAAGATTGTGGAAATAATTTGTATTTCAAAGGTGCACATTATGCTTGAAATTGCAAAAAAAAAATGGTGTTACTACTGGTGGAAAAATGTCTGCACATAAATGGTGGACAGTGTGCTACCCTGCTCACTGTTTCACAAAATATTATTTACTGCGTTCGCTATGTAGCATAAAAGATCACCTTATTTGTGATATGAAGGATGTAAGATTCCCCAAAAACTAAGAAATCACTGCTAGGTGCAGCCCACTCACAAAAAGCTGCGAGTTGTACACAGTTGTGTACATTGCATGTCAAAGGTTGCCTTTGTGTCAGGATTCCTGTAATTAATATTACTGGAAATCTTTCCTACTGCTAAAATAATTTAGTATTTTCCTGATAAGCTTCGACTTAGTTAGGTTGGTGCCAGCATCAATGTTTGCTTTGAGTGGATCTAAAAATCAACGGATAATTGCTCTCGTTTCTTGTGTTCTTGTGGCTTAGCTTGAATGGTGCTGTTGTATTCTCATGCCTCATGTGCTCGACAGGCTGCTATGATCATCGCATATACTGTGTTGACATTGTGAGCGGAGTTGTCAAGTGGACCCTAAGCACTGGTGCTGTAGTCAAAAGCTCACCTGCTACAAACAGGACAAACAACTCATTTGTCTGTGGCTCCCACGACAGATATCTGTACTGCGTGACTCAAGATGTGAGTAAATCACAGTTGATCTCTTGTTGAAAACTGTACATCTTTATTCTTTGAAAGCGAAAGCTTTACTGGCCTAGTCAAGCCAAGGTCTTCCGCGTTGCAGTTTGACCTTCAAGTAGAGGAGCGGTGGAGGTGGGGCTTGTGGAGTTGTGACAGCCACATGACATATCTTCTCTCATTCCCTCCTTTATCCCTTCCCTTAAGGCGCCGTTCGGGTGTCCGCCACGATGTGATAGTTGTTAAATTGAATTCAGCGCAAAAAAAAACCGACAAGGGACAAAGAGAGACACACTGAGATGTGATAGTTGCTGTGCCATTTCCTTTCCTCAGAAACCAAATCAAACAAAACAAGTGGCTGCCAGTGTTCATTGGCATTGGCGTTGACAACATTGTAGAGTTAGAATCAGTTGATTTTGACAAAAGGAAAGGCGCAACAACTGGCTGCTTGGGTCATTGGACACCTCAATCTCGCTTCCATGTAGGTGGCATGGCATTGGTGTCCACCTCCAAAAACCTGCTTGTGCTCAGTATTCTATGCATGCTAAACTACTAGCAATTTTTTAATTTTGGTTCTTTTTTCTTTTCCCTAAGATTTCTCAGTCTTGCACTTTTCCACCTTCAGTTACAGGGGCAGCACTAGCTTCTATAGATTGAAATTTCGAAATGATTGATTTGATTGTCTCGTAATAAGGATGACTCTAGGACAAATTTTTCTTCACCTGCGAGGTTTCTGTGAAAGCTGTATAAGCTTTCCTTTGCAGCCATACGGCTGCGCTTGGGTGAGTACTAATGAGTAATCACACCCTTATTACAAGTTTACTGCACTTTGGGGGATTCTCCTAAGTACATTGGAGTACAGTTTGTTGTTTGAAATCAGTGCCTGTGTCCACGCATTGCTTTCGAAGAAAAATCCAAATCTGACAGGTCCAGTCTGCTTTCCTGGAGTGTGCATGTGTTTACTTCCCGGTGCGCTGTCCCCTTTCATATTGGATACTCAAGGTTTGTGTTCACAACATAGCGTAAAGTGTACTCTTCAGTGCAGTTACAGCATTATCAGGCACAGTTTTTAAATGCAGCTAAAGTTCGATTCAACAAACTATTGCACTGTTGTAAGGGGCACCATCTTGGCTGCTCACATTCTATCGCCAAGCGATAGAGCTAGTGCCGAAAGAGCCCCCCATTCACCTTGCTTTTGCTTGCTATCTCAAGAAGCGTATCCAGCATCGCAAGCCGAGCTTGGGCCTGACATTGAAGGAACGCTTCATTCAATGGAATTAATACTGTAACCTATTAAAGCTGCTTGTAAAATGTGTTTGTCTTTCTTGCTGTAATTCAAGCTAGTGCTTCAAAATGAGCTTAGTTTTGATTCAAATTCAGCTTTAAGTGGACTTTTTTTTGTTCAAAGATGCCAGAATTTACCCTTCAAGATGCAGTGAGCACCTCAAAGGCAGGAAACAGAGGCCATAGCAAACAAGTATCAGCTGCCATGCATTATGTAAACGATCAGCACCAAAAGATCCTTGCGCAAGTGGCCGAAGCAGCTGAGTCCGGCCTTCTGTGAAGATGGATTGGATTTGGATTGGATTATGAGGTTTAACGTCCCAAAGCAACTAAGGCTATGAGAGACGCCGTAGTGGAGGGCTCCGGAAATTTCAACCACCTAGGGTTCTTTAACGTGCACTGACATCGCACAGTACACGGGCCTCTAGAATTTCTCCTCCAAAGAAATTCTAGCCGCCGCGGCCGGGATCGAACCCGCGTCTTTTGGGTCAGCAGCCGAGCACCATGACCGCTGAGCCACCGTGGCGGCCTTCTGTGAAGAGCTTTGATATTTATTAGCAGGGAGCCTGCCTGGACAGCTTTCTTCACCAAGCAATGGAGTCAGTCATTTCCAAAGGCGTGCGCAGGGTTCTCTGTTAGAGGGAGCAAAGTTTAACCGCAGCAGCCCCTCCCCACTCCCTCTCACCGAGGCCCATGCAGTCAAAACACAGCGCATCAGTGAGGAATAGCTATAAAACTAATTTTCAAAACGATGGAATTGTAAAATGTACAAAATATTATTGAGCAGTAGCTTTTACTTTCATGTGTAATATCGCTAGGGGAAGGCAGTCCCTGCGCCACGGTGGCATCAGTGTAACAATGCACTTCCAAAGGAATTTTCATTCTGTCTAAACTGCAAAAAATATGCGGGACATTGATCTTTTGTTAACTGCAAAAAATAACCTGAAAAGATTGCCTCAGAATGACCCGGCAATTAAGCAGCTCTTGTAACGCAACATCATGGGTCCTCGGCTGCCAGTATCATCAAGTTGAGTTGAGAATCTGTAAGCAACAGGTGGGATTAGCCTTGCGGTTTCTGCCGGCAATTGCTCCACCATGCCAGTATCATCAAAAAACCTGCATGGCCATAACACTGCACTATAAACAACGACGGGATAGGTTCGACAGAGTAAAACTATGAGGCGGACTTGGTGCCCCCTTAAATGATTAGAAGAGGGGCACACCCCCCTGTGTGCACCCTTATGGTTGTTTCAATATCCCTAGCTGTTCCATATGTGCAGGCAGCATAAGTCACTGCACTGGTCCTGTTCATAGGGGCACCCAAAATACTTGTAGAAATGCATTCCTGGGGAGGTTTTGCAGCTGTTTGAGCAGCCCACCACATAGCAGTTGTTTTTTGACATCGTTGAGACCTTATGTATAGCAAGAGCTCTGATTAATTGCGACTATCCTTCAGCACTCATATCATACAATATCAAACAAAATCAGTTGCCAAAAACTACCACAGTGTGAAATCTAAGCTTGAACAGTGCAGAAATCTAGCTGTGAGGCACATTTATATGTGCCTCTGATAGAGATTTAAGGCCGCTCAATTGCTGTGATGTAATGCCTAGTTTAGGAAATGTCACTTAGGTAGATACATACCAAGAAAAGTGTAATTCTACAAAGGTGTATTCACAAATCCTCAGCTTTTCTGCTGACTCATGCTTGCTGTTTGATCATGCAATGAAATAATGACACGTGAGAACTTCTTGGTATATGTGTCTCCTAGACTGGAAGCCTTCTGTGGAAACGGCGCCTGTCGGAAGGAAGCATTTTCGCATCTCCATCTGTTTCGTACAAACCGTACCAAATATACGGAGCAACACTTGTTGGTCTGGTTGCAGCACTGTGTCCCGTAAGTATCTTCAATAAAACTTCCGTTGAGCCTAGTTGGTACATGATGTTGTGAAGGTGTAGGTTGCGCAACCACGGGACAAACCACGAAGAAAGACACAGAGACACACACAAGCGTAAGTATCTGACTTGCCACACAGCTTCCAAGCCCTAGCTTTCTTAAACTTGCACAAGGTGTTATCTGAGCTGAAGAAAATGCAGTCAAGTGAAGTTGCATGCATATGCACTTTATGTGCTATGAATAGTCTGCTAGAGTCCATAATGTAATTCTGGTGCGTAACCTATTGCTGAGCATGCATTGGACGTGTCCCTTCCTGTCAATGTATGCCACACTTTTGTTGCTCTTGTGAGTGAAGGCAGAAGCATAAAAGAATGCATGCTGCTTCACACAAGGTGATTACATTTCGTTCCAGCTTGATGATGTAAGTCGTGACCACTCTAATCATGAATGGCCGAGATACGGCTCCCATACACAGGTTTCAAGGATGCACATGCCATGAAAGCAAAGAAATATTTTTCAGAGAATTTATAGCCTTTGCATCCCAAGGACAGTGCAGGCCATACTAAAGAGAGGTTTTGTGGGATTGCATTAAGCTGTTGCTAAGTCAAAAGTTCATCTTTTAGATATTTGAACCATGAAACAAATATGGCAGCCCTGCACGGCTGCATTGTAATGGTTACAGAGCGAGGTCTTCTTTTGCTCTCAGTTTTAACCATGTCTTTCTGGGGTAGCAACTGTATTATTCTTCTTATGTGTGCCGTTTGTAAAAAGTGCATTGCTGAATATGCTGCAGGCAACAGGAGCAATGCTGTGGACGTGCAAACTTGACAAGCCGATCTTTTCCTCACCCACCATTTGTGACACTGGTGTGGGTGTGTGCTGTGTTGATGGTAAAGTTCTCCTCCTCAGCCACTCGAATGGCAGCAAGGTGAGCAGTTACAGTGCTTAATTTTACTTTGCAAAAGTCAAGCTGTTTAATTCAAGTTGGAAGTAATTTTGCAGCAGAAGATGCTAGATATTGGTGACTAGTGAATAATTTTAGTTAGGACATTTATAGCTTTTTATTTTGTTTATATACTGGGTTCTTATGGCCAGACTTCGAGAGGAAAAGAACTATTAAAGGTCTAGTATCGTCTGTCATCAAGAACCATCTTATTTAATGACCTTATTATGTTTATTTGAATTAAACGTTTGGCACCACTCCACATCTTCCACATTATCTTGTTTCCATGTTTTGTGAGGGTTTTGACTGGTCTTTTTTTTATTTACACAAATAGCTGTGGGTCACCGAAGTTGCTGCTCCAGTCTTCTCTACACTCTCGCTGACCAGTGGTTCTGGGGACCCATCTCTAGTTGTCGGCTGCCACAATCAGTGCGTGTACAAACTTTCTGTTAAAGATGGATGCATACTCTGGCAGGCTCACCTCGATTCACCAGTCTTTTCGACACTGTTCTGCCCCACTGACAAGCCATTTTGTGTTGGTGCGACCACCAAAGGAACTTTGTGCATAATTAAAAGTGAGAGCGGAGAAGTGCAAACCTCGCACTGTTTTGACAATGAGGTGTTTTCGTCACCAGTTCTGCTTGAAGATCATATTGTTGTTGGTTGCAGAAACAACTACGTGTACTGCCTGGTTTTAGAGAGTAAATGTTTCCGCTGACTATAGAAAACCTTTGTGTGTCAGTTATTTGGCAGCAAAAAGCATTCACTTTTTAAAATAATTTTTGCATTTGCATCAGATTGTGGAAGCTGTTCTGCTTTTCTTTCTGCTGTTGGAGCTATCATGGAAGGTAACAAAATTTTCTAAATGCGTTTAAAATATTTGTTGAAATCTGTCTTTTACAAAGAGGTTAGAGTTCCAGTTGCTCCCAGCCTAGTGCTCAAAGTGATGTCTTAAAAATTCATTTATCTATACTTGCTAACCACGTGGTCATAGAAAGCAGCAGTTTGATCTTACCTGTTGCAAAATTTTACTTCAAAACCTTCATGGAGGTTAGCCACTTCGTGGAGGTGAGTAGATAGAGGTGCCGGTTGGAAGTGGCAAGTAAAAACTTGTCTTTCATTGCAACTTTATAAGCGCTGAAATGTATTGCTTGCTTTAGCTTTTAATTTACCTGTCAGACTTTTGTATTTATGCAGTTTTGTTACTGCATGCATCTGTTTCATTCATTTATTGCTATGTGACAATGAGATTATTAGTCATCTCAAAGGTCATGTGTTAATTTACTCGCCTCTGGCGTCACAAGTCAGATAACCTCCAAGTTTTGATCCAATGCTGGATTTGAAGATATACATGGGCCACATAAAGAGTTCCACAGCTGGTATGATCAAACAGCTGTGCACACAAAGTGGCGACGTGCCACTGCATATTGCCATCAGCTGTTGAAGCTGTGGCACACTCGTTTTTGCCGTCTCATTACATAATGCTGCATGTGTTCTAATAACATTGAAGTAAAATTCTAGTAAGTTGAAAGTCTTTGCAAATGGTGACCACACAGAATGACCGTCTGCGGAGTTACCATACATCACAAAACTATTCAAAATGTCATTGCTTCGGCACTGTTGCCTATTTGACTCCATACAGGCATCGAGATCGGAAAAGGGCGGAGTGGGTGAGGGAACAAACGCGGGTTAATGACATCTTTGTTGAAATCAAGAGGAAGAAATGGGCTTGGGCAGGGCATGTAATGCAAAGGCAAGATAACCGCTGGTCCTTAAGGGTAACGGAGTGGATTCCAAGAGAAAGCAAACGTAGCAAGGGACGGCAGAAAGTTAGGTGGGCGGATGAGCTTAAGAAGTTTGCGGGGATACAGTGGCGGCAACTGACAAAGGACAGGGTTAATTGGAGAGACATGGGAAAGGCCTTTGCCCTGCGGTGGGTGTAGTCAGGCTGATGATGATGATGAGGCATCAATTGCAGTAAGCTCGAAAGTTTGAGAAATGGAAACTTATTTGTATAAAAGACAATTGGGATCAGTTATTGCTCTTTAGCGAATTCTGCATTGCTATTCACAATCACTGGGTATGGTTGTATGTGCAAGCAGAAATTCAGTCACACTTTCAAGAAACTGTGATTAAATTTTCGTTTTGCATTTCTCTAGCCAATGAGAGTGCAAGAAGTGATACGTCATGTTGTTTCATGTTTTTCCGTACAATTTTCGGGCCATCCCGTGACTCTTGTGTTGTATGCATACGAAAACTGTGGTATCAGGTGCCTGCAAGAGCCACATATATGTGGTTATCTTGCGAAACACCTGCGGCGACAAGAGATGTGTTTACAGCGTCGGTGTGTCTTAACAGATAAATGCTCTAGCAACATGGTTGTACATACAGTTGTATACGGCGTGACTGGTTCGCATGCGATGGCAGGCCGGTCAGAGTGGCATGCTGATATCTCTTACGCATATGCCGTTGCCGAACTAGGAAGGATCATCATAACCTGTGACCACAGAGATGGACAGCGTTGAATTTTGGGTTTTGAAGAATGCGTGTTGGAGGTAAGTCAGCACCATGCGTTAGTCTCTGCGTTAGCTGTACCAGCAGGGACTCTGGAACAGGGGAAGAAGGGGGGCAATATCCTCCCAAAATTTTGTCAGCTGTTTACGCTCGACCAGATTTCTAACAAACCCTTCAATTTTGCGACATTAGAAATATAAAGCATAGTGTAGCTGAGCTAGTCAACTTCACACAGTCAGTTTTAAAAGTCTTTTTTTCAGTAACCTTAACCAGTCATATCTCTACTGAAGTCACTGATTGACTGCAGAGCCCCCTGTTCATGAGCATGATTAATAGAATGGAAACAAACAATGCGTAAACTTTCTTTTAAATGCAGTCGTTCACTTCTCGTGTACGCATGTTTATAAAACTGCCCATCTCAGTACAAGTTTTGTATACATTAAACAAGTACACAGCTTTGAACATTACGGAACAAGAAATTATAATAAAAAATTGGATGAACAATATAACATTGAATAAAATAAAAAAAACTCGAAGACTTGCCCCCACCCCCGCATAGAAAAATTTTACGAGGTCCTAAGCTAGCAGCGGTCCTTCATGTACCTGTGTGTTCATGCGAAGGCACTGACCAGTAGAGCCTGTTTATTGGCGCCGTGAAGCTTCAGACAGTGCTAGATGCCTCTTCTCGGAACTCATCGTTGGTCTGGGGATAACCGTGTTTATGGATGAGAATGGCTCAAATACAAATGTGAAGGCCTTTTTTAGCTCAACTCTCATTGCTGGGCGCCCACAGAGACGCCTGAACAGAGAGAATTGCACTGAGCAGCGAGCGCCATATATCCACTGACGCAAGTCTCTCGATAAAAATGGTGCTATAATTATCTTGTTTCTTCCCAAAACTGTGTTAGAGTACGTATATCGGCCGCACATACTGATTGTTAGAGCTATTTATAGTGAGCGCTTTGAAGTATTCGTTAAAATAGGTTGGTTGAAATAGAAGGAGAAATTTCTTCAAGAACAAACTTTCAGCTATGGTGGACATTTATATTGAAAACCAGACAGATTAATTACCTAATTAGTTTAAATGCGCTAATCAACTCAGACAAGACAATGCCATATCAATTTTTGGAACGAAGAAAGAGCCGTTAACGCCCTGCAGTGCAGAGGAATCCTGCTGCTTTTTCCCATGCAGAACTGAAACTGAACACATGCGGCATGCAGGAAGTTCACTGCAGATGATGTGTTGTATGGCCTAGAGCACTGCACGGGCCTCAATTTGAGGCCCAAGCCTGGCCCGGGCCCGAGACCTGGTGCCCGAGCCCGGCCCAGGCCCAGGCCCGCGGCTTCAAGCCCGGGCCCGGCCCAGGCCCGCTAAATTATCGCTCTAGCGAGCCCGGCCTGGCCCATCCCGCTTCACAGTAACGCTTGAGGTATACTGCTCACTGAGCAAGTAGACCGCTACTAGACCGATAAGAAACTGTCCGACAAAGGTTCTGAAACCACAATTTGCAACAGCGTAATCATAGTGCGGGAAACAACACAGGACAAACACGAGACGGGACATGCGCTTGTCCTGTCTAGTCTTTGTCCTGTGTTGGTTCCCGCGCCATGATCACTCTGTTGCAATGAATTACCAACCTGCCCAAGCCTATTCTGTTCTGAAGACCACAATTTGGCTTCCAGAAAGTTGGTTCTTTTTAACCCAGAAGGAAGGATTTGCTCGCCAGGCCCGTCTTTTGGACAGTGATCTCTTGTAGGTGCGCAAAGATAAACTCTGAAGTTCCGAGAGTCAAATAAAAAGGGCTGCAGACGCGCGTAATAGACTACTTTGCATTCCCCCATAATTTTAATCGGTTATATTTTGCCGCCTGGAAGTATAAACATTAAAGCTGCCTAGCAAGCAGGGGGATGACATTTGTTTAGTGAACACGATCTTACAGGTTGAACTCATAGTCGAACTGGTCGCCTTTCAGCAGAAACGAAAAGCTAAAAGGCTTGAGTATTTCACTGTGTGTGCTTTGAAGATTATAAGCGTCCTAAACTAATATGTTCTTCCCGAATGCATTTCTAATAGTGTATGGATATGTTTTGGGATGATGAACGATCAATGGCTAATTAATACCGGTTGAATTTTACTCTTACTGGTGTAGCAGAAGATAACGCGCAAACCATACGTGATAACTTACAGGGCAAAACACTTGTCATGACAACAAGGCTGAAGAAGCGGGGAGGGATAGATGTGGTTATGAGATGAGATTTACAAACTCTCGCGAGCTTTTGTGGCTATCTCATTTATGAGACGTTCCGCTCAGCTGATCAAAAAGAAAACCAAACGCGCTTTAGTTTGTGAATTTTCTCACATGAGAAAAATATAGCTATGAAATAAAAGCTATGTTTTGGGGGCTTAAGGGCCCAAGGGGAGTCAGGCTGTGAGAGACACCGAAGCAGAGGGCTCCGGATCATTTCGACCACATGGGTCTTCAACGAGCAATGATACTGCAAAGTACATGGCTGTCATGCTTGCCGCCTAAATAGAAATGCGGCCGCCGATGCTTGGAGCAAATCCGGGTTCCCCGACTCAGTAATCAAGCCACCGCCACTAAGCCACCGCGGCGTGGAAATCAGGAAATAAATAAGTCAATGAATAAAGCATAGTTTTTTTCTCAACGCGCACTATAACCCATAGCTCATCCGTGTCGCTGCTCTAATGCCGCAGTTGTGTACTTCACTCTGCAATAGTGAATGAATAATCGGACACCAGCCGTTTCTGTGCGGACCCAAGCCCGACTCGGGTCTGCAGCTTTAAGCCCGAGCCCGGCCCGAGCCCGCAACGTCAGACCCGGGCCCGGCCCCAGCAAAACAGATCATGTCCCGGCCCGGCCCGGCCCGCGGGCCGGGCTGGGCCCGGGCTTTCGGGCCGGCCCGAGCCCGTGCAGTGCACTAGTATGGCCTACATCACCCAATTCGAACTGTGCATGCTATTATACTGCTGCATGCATTTCGCCTTGCTTTGTCACTTGGTGCAAGAAGAAAGGACAACTAAGCAAAAGAAAATGCATGCTGCGGTACAGTAGCACGCGCATTTCAAATTGGGCATCATAAGCCAAACAAAACTAATTGAATGACATGTCAGAATAATAACTGACGATTTAGAGGTTTGTGGGACGCTCCACAATATGGCAATGAAATTTTCGCCCTGTACGCAGTAGCATAAAAAGTTATGTGATAGCATAAGAGCTTGTCAGACCATAAGGCGGCGCGGAGTGTAGCAGTTGGGCGGAGTATGAAAGAAAAGAAACAAAAAACAGCCACCGGGATTCGAACCCACGGCGGCTCGAACAGATCAGCTTTGCAGACCGCTGTATTAGAGTTATTATGTAGGTTCCGAGAGTTTCTCGTTTATTTTCCGTGCGCCGCTCGCGCCTCTATTGGCCAAACGCAATCACATGGTTGATAAAGCATCCATGCAATGAGGAGAAGGCTACAGCCCATTGGAACGCATACACTTGTGCTTTGGTCATTTCATTTTGTCCGAATGCCGATGTTCATTTAAAGTTATGACTTCTGATAAAAGCACGTAATTTTTTAACAAGTGATTGCCGATTGTTAAAAGGAAAACGCTTGTGACTTGTGGCTTTTACAATAGATGGCGCCACCCGTCCACATGGCGCGTATTTTGTTCGTAACTTATTCGTGCAGCCAACGAATTACTATTAAGTTCTGCCGTTCACCGCAATAATATTATGGCTAGAATAAAATTTGGCAGCAAATATCAAGCGGAATGAGCCTGCACTCGCTCTAACCGCTGCACCAAGTCTGCTTCCTACATACAAGAGTTGCGGCTTTCCCTCATTATTTGGATGCTTGGGACAGCAATATGGCGGATGTATGCGCAATACTGGGACCTCTGCTACAGTTAACTATACCTCCACGCTGCATTAGACCACTACGCCATTGCCACAGCCTTTCATTCCGCTTGTTAAACCACGTAAACTGTCAGTGGTTGGATCCTGACCACGGTGCGTTGCAGTTTCAAACAGGAGAGACCTATTGACGTAATTAAGTGATAGTCATCTCGCACTGTTCTTGGATGTCGTTGTTTTCACCACATTCCATCTGTGCACAAGTCAGTCCAAAATCAGCACCTGGGTGCTTGCACGCGCAGACCGAAATTTGAACGCGAACTTTGAACAAGCAGCAGAAAAAAAGCCGCTTGGGAGCGCCATCTCGCAGGCATGCAGCAAATCAAATGAAACGGCGGGAGATTTAACCAACAAAGTAAATTCTTACTGGTGATGCATCAACTCTGTGCTATCGAATTATGTAACGGGCCTAGCGCTGAGCGTGTCTGAATTTTTTTCATTTGATTTGATTACTTAATTTAACGAAACATATGCATGGTTTAAATTGCGCACTCTTATATCCCGGTATGTTTTTTTACTTTGGCTAACGTTATCTGGGGCACCTCGGGCATAATCATCATGTGGTAATCCGTTACGGCCGCTAAATGATTTGTCATTGAATGATGTTTTGGTTTCGTTATCAACAATCGAATGATGGCTGTGTCATCATAGCTGGGTTCAGGTCGCATGAGGAGTAAGGGTCAATTCCGATATGTGCAGACGGTCATTCTCTACTATATATTCAGAGATCCCTGGGATTATGTGCAAAAGGTAATTCTCTACTTTATATTCAGAGATCCCCGCGAGCCCTCGTACCCTTCCTGGCGCAGTGGTGCAGCGGTTAAGCGATGCACCACTGTTCTGCGATGGCAGATGCTTCCGGCGATGAGCCTTATGCGGCCTAGGTTGCTCTTCCCGAGCGGCCAATCATTAATTTAACTGCCACCTGCCACTGCGGGCAGTTTTCTCACTATCCGGTGGGCCGGTTGTGATGACTCCACGAGGCCACATGACCTATAGGTGGTCCACCTGCCTCCTAGGTTGCTCTCTAGGCACCACCTACGAGAGTCGTGCTCGTGATTTTTCGCTCATAATGCCGACGAGGCGGACAACTGCAACGCCGAGTCGCCGACATCGGATTTTCAGGACAATGGGGCCTTTGCAAAACATCTAAAATAATCGCTGATGCGTCGTTTGTTGTTATTCCAGCTCTTGCAGCAGGCTGGCTTCAGCCTTGTAGTGAATGGAAACTATATGTATCACTGCTTATACACTGCAGTTTTTTTTTTTCATGCCTCATGTGACTGAAAGCTTGACGTTATAGGGATAGATTGGTTGATGAATCGAAACAGTATGGGGGGAGGGGACGAGGACCTCGGGACATTCACTTTATTTGAAGCCACGTTGCGCGATACTCAAAAGTAAACGCCATGCACATAATGTTCAGAGTTATGAAGTAAGATGAAAATAAAAATGTGAAAATCGCGGTGCGCATGTGGTACCGATAGCGTTAATCGGTCCCACAGCGGTTCCTCTTGCCCACACAGATCGTGAGCGGTACGTGGGCACCACTCACGGTCGATCACAGGGAAGAGGTACCAGGAGAGGTAAAGAGTGCATCAAAGTGCTACGACTCCAAGAAACATGCACCCCAAATACAACATCGGGCGAGGCACAAGCGCCAGCCCTACGATAGTATGGGACGAAAGACCAGGCACCCTCTACATCGATGCAGCAGGGGCAGAAAGCGGAGCATTGACAATCGCAGTCACAACCTCATTCGGAAAGCTGGTAAACTGTGCAACGATGGAAACCTAACTCCACACACACGCCGAGGAAGCGGCAACAACCCTGATGGCTACTAACCCAAAAGCTATAATCATGAACTCGCAAAATGCCTTTCGTAATCTCACAAAAGGAGTAATCTACACCGGAACTCCTTGACTAAACATCCCCCAAACTTAGCTACAGACGTTTGGTTCCCGGGCCACCTGGAACCACCAGGAGGAAACGAAGCCGCTCGCATACCCGAGCCCTTCTTTACCGGGCGCCCCCAGGTGACACCACTGACTTTGAGGACTTGGTTGCCTCAGGGTCATACGTGCCATGCTACACACTTTAGAAAAGCTAGGCAGACATACCCCCGCCACGCAAAGCACTAAGCAAGGCAGAGGGACATACACTCAGATGCCTACAGGCAAGCACTTTCCTCACATCAATCTATACAACAGCAGTGGTACCCTACGCTACACACCCCGCAGCACCCACACTGTGGAGAGGTAGCTAATCTGCACCACATGATTTGGGCATGCCATTTCAATCCCTACCTACACCCCATACCCAACTCCTCCAAAGAGCAATGGGAGGTCTTCCTACCTAGCGATGACCCTGAACACCAGCAAGGACTGGTAGCGAGGGCCAACGCGGCGGCCTCGACCAATAGACTGCCGGACTAGGAGGTGCACCCAACAACCTCTTCAATCGTCTTTCGATTTAATAAAGAGTTTTCATTTAGTCATGTGAAAGACCACACGACATACATGTAAAGCCCTGCTTTAACCAGGCCGTTCGAACCTGCCTGCGTGGACTAGGGTTAGCGTGTCTGATTCGTAACGCAAATGTCCAGAGGTTCGATCTCTGACCACTAATGCTCTTTTCTGCTCAATTCGTTTACTTTATATACTAACACGTCCTAATGGCGTTTGAGTCAAGGTGCTAACTTCTAATTACCGCTTTTCTAATACTGAAATCAGTTTTCATTCCAGAGCTCCACGTGTGATGTCACGACTCTCTCTATCAATCCGGTTCTTCCGCGCATACCGGCGGCGACGCCAACTACGCCGGCTTCTCCGCTAAAACTGTGCTGGCAGCTGGAAACGGCACATCTATATTCCGTTCGCTTCCCGGCAGCCGGTGTGAATGAGCGCTGATTGGCGCTATTTTTAGCGCTGCTACACTACTGTAGCGCGCATGGCCGGTGGGGTGCCGTTGGGACGATCTCGCATCGAGCGCCAAACATAGCAACGCTGACTACCACACGTGTAACCCGCGAGCGGAAACGGCGCAAAATACGTGCATTTGTGTGCCGCGCGAAGCGAAGGAGAGATGGGGGAAGTGTCGCTGTCTGGCCAGCCCCCCCTTCTGCGTCGTTTAGCTTCTTTCTCCCATCTCGCTTATGAGCCCCACCGACACGTGGATGGACAACATGCGAACTGTACCCATGTGCAACGTTGTTGTTATTGTAGGGCGGGTGTCACACGTGTCGTGGGGGAGCGCGAATACGGTGCTTGTAGAACACGACCGATTCCTATGTGCGAAGCTGGCGGTTTTTAGAGCGTTAGCTCTAATACTTGCATTGCTCAAGGTCGAGTTAGTATGAAACACAAGGCCATGCAAGTGGGACCGGTGGGTGGTACCATTGGTACACACATTGTGGACCACCTAACTGGCGTAGGATGTTCGTAGTGGTATCAAAGGATTCAGCGCATTAGGGAGCATACGATTGCTTGTCGAATCAAAGCGTAGCTTATAATAGGGATTCGCACCGACTACCTTTGGTTAGTTGGTTTGGTTGGTTTATTGGGGTTTAACGTCCCAAAGCGGCTGAGGCTATGAGAGACGCCGTAGTGAAGGGCTCCGGAAATTTCGACCACATGGGGTTCTTGCACTGACATCGCACAGCACACGGGCCTCTAGAATTTCGCCTTCAAGAAATTCAGCCGCCGCGGCCGGGATCGAACCCGCGTCTTTCGGGCCAGCAGCCGAGCGCCGTAGCCACTGAGCCACCGCGGCACCTTTGGTTACCCAAACCGTGACTTCTTGAAACTTGAAACACCCATTACAGCAAACGATTTGTCTCCTTGCGCTGTATACATTGGCATAAAAAAGTGGATATCCAGGTGTAAAGAAAAATTTGTACCGGATATAGCGAAGATAGCTAATGACGCAATATTCGTTCGATATAACGCTCGACACTCATACACTGCCTCGACGTTTTGCTCTTTTTGGTTGAACCACGTGAAGCTGGACTTGCTACGAGAAACAGATCGTGGTAGATGAAGCCTTGTGGAGCACAGTGGATCTTATCTCGACTTGTTTGAGCTGCAATCGAAGCTTCTTTGTGTAAGCCAGCAATGCTTATTACGGCCAGCTTTCAAGTGAGACGAGCTTGTTGCACTGACGCGGGTTATGCTGACGTCTATGTCTAAAATTCAGGCCTCTTTTATTTATTTATTTATTATTCCTCAAAGGTCCCTTTCGGGACATTACATGAGGGGTGGGGATAACACGGCAAAAAAAAAAGTATACATTAATAAGAAAATGGACAAAAATTACATTGATGAATGGGCTTCCTCGATGGTGTTCTTGAAAAGTCGGTGAATCATGATGGTGGCCACTTCAGCAGGGAGGTTATTCCAGTCACGGGCAGTCTTTAAGAAAAATGATTGCTGGAATGTGGTGGTATGGGCACGTTCAGGGTAAACAGCGTTTGTTAAGTATGGCGCTGAGTGCATTGTTTACACAGAATAGAACAAAAAAGGCCCCTTAGACTGTTGCGTACACATGCGGAACTGAGTTTACTTGCATCCTGCTTTCCGCATGCGCACACAATATCGAGCAAGCATGTGTGATGGCGTAGGGAGCGCTTCTGGTAAATGTATCCGTTCTTGCTTCAGGAACAAGGGAGGGATTATATACTCCCTTGATTGGCTTCCGAAATGAATTCATGTTTTGTTCAAGAGTTTGCCTTACGACATGCGGGAAGGGAAAATGTCGTTAAGAACTAATATATGTAAAAGCGGCGTACAAGTGTACGGGTCGGACTTTTCAGTTTAAACCGAAAAGAAAAAGACTGGTAATAAATAGTACACCGAAGTGAGTTTTCAAAATTCGGTTTCGGCCGAAAAAGTTCAGTATTGAGTAATAGTTATTCTGCTGGTTCGGAAGGAAATTTCGGTTTTGGAGCCCATTGAAGTCGTCAACTTCGTCATGATTCCGGGACCGTGTTCGACTGAATTTGCGAAGAATGGGAGGGGAATAAGGAATTTTTGCTTTAAAAAATGTAAACATACTTAGCTCCCGTCCTTATCATATTGAGCACATTTTCACGAAAGTGATTCGTTTTTATTTTTCATAATTGAACGTTTATGTGCATTCTAACTATGTTTCAACATAGAACTATGTTTACAAATGTTATCCTTTGCTAACTGTGATACATGCAATGCCCACCTGCTAAGGTCTCAACCAGAGACTGGCAGTATTCCAAATAAATAAGTGGCCGCCGCGGTGGCTCAGTGGTTATAGCGCTTGGCTGCTGACGCGAAAGATGCGGGTTCTACCCCGGCCGCCGTGGTCAAATTCCGATGGACGCGAGATGCTATAGGAGGTATTCACTGAGGCCGCGCTACCAGACGGCGCGAGCGTCGTCGCGGCAGGCGCGCCATGTTTGCGGTCGTTTCAGGCCAGCTCGCGCAGTGTCACTATAGTGTCACGGTGCGCCGTGAGGTACCCGGCCTGAACTGTTAGTGATCCGTAACATATTTGTACGTTGTTGAATACGTCAGCGACCACTTATCTTTGTGGAGCGCGTATTGTGCATGAAGTTTGCAGCAGAATTCTTCTGCGTCGTGATATAACCGAGCTGCCTCAACTCGGCAGCAAAACTGGCTGGCTGCGCTGCACGCAAGAACGTACACGACTTGCAGCTTTTAATATCAGTTGATAACTGTCAGCTAGTCATGCAGGGCACATTGTGGATAAACAGCACGATTAATTACCGAAATTCCAGAACTGCCACCGCAGAAATTGATAATTCAAGCGCCTAGCTGTAGTCCGAACTGCTGACGCTTTTCAGACGTACGGTCTTTCAGCAGAAAGGCAAAGCGTCATAGCTGCCTTACTTACCCGACAGAACGGCCAAACAAATACTGCCATGCGCTCGCAGCACGAACGGCAGACACAGCGAGAATGTTTTGCAGTTTTGATTGTAGCTACGTAGCGCTTCGTATGCACAAGACCGTTTTCGCAGCAACGCAGTGTGCAGCCATTCCGCTAGATTCAGTTGTAACACGTCACTTTCAGTAGGTAGAGATGACAAGTTAAGCTACAGCTAAGTGAACAGACCCTTCGAATTACTCACCTCTTCAAAAACGGCACTTCGGCCGTCGGCACCGCGGACGTCGGCACCCACAGCACGGCTCTTAGACTCACCCGCTTGTCAAGTAATTGCACCCTCTCATAGGTTTATATCCTTTAATTCCTTGGCCTGCCAGCAAACTTAAGCCGTGCACAAGGTGGGCCTCGATACCGGTGAATTCAACGTGCGGCAGCAGTCTTGTATACGTCGCACACCATGCCGGTGCCTCCGCATTCCTACGGGGGGTCGACCTTTTCACAAAGTAGAACCTTCTGAGCGTGCCCGCTCTTTTCTGCTTCGCACAGTTCACGCAGTATTCACTCAGTCACGCGGCGGCTCGGGTCGGACAGAAATTACGTGCGGCGAGACGCGAAATACACTCGCATTTCACCCATCACCAGCTATTCAAACGCTGCGGCTGGCTGCGGCGGCCGCGCGCGCGACCACCAACATGGCGAATGCCGCGCCGGCCGCTAGCGCCCCTTGCGGATGACGTCATGTGAATACCGCCTGCGTGCGATGCCAGTGCGCGTTAAAGAACACCAGGTGGTCGAAATTTTCGGAGCCTGAGTCGCTTTTGGATGCTAAACCCCGTAAAATAAATAAATAAATAAATGAGTACACATTTGCCTACCATTTCATCCCGTTGCAAATGTATACGTGTATGAGTTTATTCAATTTTTATTGCGCTTGAAATGTAGCGATGGTTAGGTGTAGGTGTTTTGTCAGTGGTTTCGTCAGAAGCTTTGTGTCAGCCCATCGACCTCAGGCCTCGACAACAAGCCGCCCCGTGCTGTCCAAATAAAGTCAAACCTTCATATTGAGGTAATGCACACAGCGCGGCATAATAACGCTCATATATGGGACGAGAATCTTCCTCTGAACATCGTTTTGATATCTGGGGATAACTCGGGGCATATTCAGATGAGCCTGGCCCGCTGTTACAGGTCGCACGCCCGAGTGGACAATTCCGGCTCAGTGCGCGGCGCAGACGCATCCCCGGCGATGCGCCATTGTGTCGGCACTCAAAGTGATGGCTTAGCCGCCGACACCACAGCTTGCGAGCCGAGCGGCCGACCTGAGCCGAGGGCCGGGAGGCGTGAAAATCGCGCGACGGTCTGATGCGCAGAGTCGCGACGTAGGCCGCCAGCCCGCGGCGTACCCGCTTATGCACAATGCCTCCCCCCCCTTTCGTCCCTCCTCCCCACACAACCGGCGACAGTGCCGACACGACGCACTGCTACACTTCGGATGGCTGTGCACTCCGCCTGTGCCACAGGGTGAGGAGTTATGGGGTAATATATGCTCGCTGCATGCTCCAGACACTTTTTCTCACTAACTCATGTTTACCTTCTATTCCCCCCCCCCCCCCTTTTTTTTTGTCAGTATCTTTGCTCATCGGAAACTCGGCAGTTATGTAAAGACAGCTAAGGAAGTTCCATGAAATGCGCAGGAAAGAACGGGCTTTAACCGCGGCGAGCATATGTAGGTATACAGGTGGCACATATAGGGTTGACATGGAAGTGGAATTGTTGAAGCTTTTGAACAAGCGCTGGATCAAATTCATGGGAAAAAGTGAGATAAGCGGACGCTACAGTGAGCCTGCTCCTTTTTTTTTTCTAGTTCTGCTTTTCGGCTGACCGAGCTGCAGCGGCTCATTTTACAAGCAATCTGTGAACCGAGTGCACTTTAATGCCACATCCGTACCACTGCCTTATACCCACACGCGCTAGCGGGAATCCTAATTATTTTCTTCGACCTGGCAGGTACGAACCGCAATGAAAAACTTAAAACATTATTTCGCTTTTATTTTTCTTTTCCACGAGCAAAATTACTAACCGTTCGTTTCTCTCCATAGCCAGTATGGACGCACTGTCCGCAGAAAGAACGAAGGCTCGAAGCCCACACACGATCTGCCCGTATCTGTCATCTCCCCCGAGCTCTCCAGTAACTCTAAACAAACGGTAGCCGAGATGAAGACGCTTGATTAGAGCCAGCACGCCAGCAAGCAATGTTTGAGGTAGATTTTTTTATCTTTACGACCACTTCTAATGGACGTGTACTGCGCAGGGTATTTATGTGCCCAGGTTGTTCAGTATAGCAGCGACAATGTTTCTTTTTACAACGTACCTACCGCGCGGTCCGCCGAAACTGTTGTCATAGGATGCCATACGTTAGAATCGCGAAGATGCGTCCCTGAAAAGGGAAGCTGGCCTGTAGCGATACATTGCCACATTTTAACGACAAAAGACGCCTACATTCTGTGAAAAATTCAATTTATAAGCAAGAAAAGGGTGAACAAAAAAAGATGGCTGGTGGTTTAGCATTGCTAAGCACGAAAACAATTTGGAGGACGTTAAGCTTCTCTTTTAGGAGTGGAACGCGACAGCGTGCTGCAATGTTGGCGAATGAATAGTCTATTTACGTTAATTACTCCTAGGTTTCGCAAAATTTTCATTCGAACTCTCAGCAGCTTAGATTATCTAAACCTTCTAGGCATATTTCAAACCCTTATAATACTCTTATTCGACGCTTTTTCTGGATAAGCTTATTCATGCTGATTAATAGACAAACGGAACTGAGGGAAAACCCTTGCAAATGCACCCCATATCAACTAATGGCCTTGCGAAAAAAAAAGTATTGCTTGTTGACTGCTTGGAGGGGTTGCAACTGGAGGGGTTGCTTGGGGGTGGTTGCAACTTTATTGCCACAAAATGGAAGGGATTAGTTGGGGCTGGGGCGAATCCAGGGTGGCCTCCAGTCGGGGGCGACCTCTTGAGCTCGCGTGATGAGGGCAAGTTGGGTTGTTTTTCTTGAGCTGGCTAAGAGCCTGTCCCATTCCTCAGTTGAAGGAGCTGGCAAAAGTATCGTCGGAGGGGGTTTGCTAGCGCATTCCCATAAAATATGGTCTTGGGTGGCGTGCGTCCCGTCACCGCAGTGCGGGCATGCAGGGTCATATTCACCGTTTGTGATTAGACATAATCGGTAGGGGCTAAGAATTGCCTTTGTTTGTAAGCGTCTGAGCGTCGTGGCTTGCGCCCTGTCCAGGTCGGGGTGAGGGGCGGGATACGTGCATCTTTGCTCGTCTGTTCGCAAGGTGGGGGTCGTCCGCTGGCCGTTGTTGCCGTCGCCACAGGTCTGCCCCCACCTTTTTGCTGAGCAGAAGAGTCTTAGCGGCGGGAAACACCTGTCTTTGTGTTTCCCTTTCCCTTTTATTATTATTTTTTGTATAAATGTTAAATTATGTACACGAGAGCTTTTATTTTTGACACTTGTTGGAGAAACTTTTCTTTTTTTGCGTACTCGTGTGTGCGTGTGTCCCGTGACAGTGTGGCGCCTTTTGCCACGACACACAATCTTTTTTTTTCTTTTCTTGTGATGCTCGATGACCTGATGAGACACGGGACTTTGGGTGCGATGGGGAAAAAAAATGGAAAAGAAAGCAAAATGTCTGCCCGAGAGATGAAAACAAACAAAAAAAAAGCTAAGAAAATTTATTGATGCTGCCGGTCAGATAGTAGAAAGCTGAAAAACTTCGTGCATCTCTTTTGAATTGCCAGCTGCCTTTTTCATGCTTCTGCTGTTGTTCCTTGGACATGTTGTACATTAGAATGGTCTGTGGGTGTAAGGTGTTCTGAGATCTCCATTACATGCAGCGTGTGCTGCTTGTGGAGGACAAATCAAGAAGAAAGTAAGGGAAGATGAATTATTTTTGCAAGTTTCTCCAATTAGTTCAGCTAGCTGTCCCCTCTCTCTCTCTCCCCCCCCCCCCCCCCCCCCCCTCCTACCTTTTTTTAGCAGCAGTTGTGTCAGAACCGGCTGCTTGGAGCAAAAGTATCCTTCTCGCGTAGATAGTACTGTTTTGCTGTTCCACCCTGTAATTCCCATCTTACATTATTATTTAATAGCGTGACACATGTCTTATCTAGGCCTGGCTGTATTCAAAAGCCGTTTCTCCATATAGGGATGGCGCGTGAGGCAACTAAACTTGAAAAATAAAGAAGAAAATGCTCCTCAGCATTAAATACGCGGACATAATAATAAGCCATAAAATGTTTAGTTGACTTGAATGTGCGACTCTCGCTGTAAATTCTTGGACCTTCTGACGCGAAAAGCGCACTCAAGTTCGTCAAGTAGAAACACTTCGCCTCAATAATTTTGTCTTTTTTAGTTTTTATACAGGCGTCGCACAGAAATAGAAAACAGCATCCTCTGGTTTGATTTAAAAACTCATAAGCATTGAACAATTTTCTTGGTCATGAACGCGTTTGAACCGGTTAAAACTAGAACAGAATGTCGCTGCGGAGCTGAACCCGGAGCTGAACCCGATCCGATCCGAAAAAAATTCCGCTTCTGCACCCTGGCTTCTCAGTGGAAACCTCAGCAGACATGCAGACATTGCGGAGTCAGGGTGTAGAAGAGCCGTATGTGAAAGTACTGAAGTTATATCTATAGCAACTGCACAGCTACCATAGTCCTCCATAAAGTCAGCAATACAATTCCAATAAGGAAGAGCGTCATGCAGGGCGACACGATCTCACCAATGCTATTCACCGCCTGTTTACAGGAGGTATTCCAAGGCCTTAATTGGGAACAGTCGGGGATAAGAGTTAATGGAGAATACCTAAATAATTGGCGCTTCGCTGGTGACATTTCCTTGCTAAGTCACTCAGGACATTAACTGCAAAGCATGATCAATGAGTTAGACAGGCAGAGCCGAACGGTGGGTCTAAAAATTAACATGCAGAAAACCAAAGTAATGTTCAACAGTCTAGCAAGGGAACAGCAGTTCGCAATTGATAGCAAGTTGCTGGAAGTAGTAAGAGAATACGTCTCCTTACGGCAGGTAGTAACCGCTGATCCAGATCATGAGAGGGAAATAACTAGAAGAATAAGAATCGAGTGGAGCACATGTGTCAGGTCCTCTAAGATCATGGACGGCAATTTACAAATATCCCTAAAGAGAAACGTATGCAACACTTGTATCTTACCGGTACTCACCTATGGGGCATAAACTTGGAGGCTAACGAAAAGTGTTCAGCTTAAAGACAACGCAGCGAGCTGTGGAAAGAAAAATGATAGGTATAACGTTAAGAGGCTGGAAGCGGACAGAGTTGGTGAAGGAACAAACGCGATTTAATGGCATCCTAAACGAAATCAAGATGAAGAAATGGGCTTGGATACGGCATGTAATGCGAAGACAAGGTAACCGCTGGGTAACGGAGTGGATTCCAAGGGAAGGCAAGCGTGGCAAAAAGGGGCGGCAAAAAGTTAGGTGGGCGGATGAGATGTTTAACGTCCCAAAGCGAGTCAGGATGAGGTTTAGAAGTCCACAGGGATAGGTGGCCGCGGCTGTCACAGGGCAGGAGACATGGGAGAGACCTTTGCCTTGCAATGGGCGTAGTCAGGCTGATGATGATGATGACCCTGGTTGCTATAGTAGGATACAACTTAAAAAAAAAAACAGCAGTTGCTAATACTGGTCCGCGGTGTCCTGTATTACTCCGCTGGCCAATCACAACTGTGAACGAAATCAGCTTTTTAATGTTTTACTAGATCAAACAATCCACATATCAAAATTCTAGAGCTCATATTTTTTTTCTTGTGCTATGCTTCTTTTTTTTTATGTAACAAGAAACGTTTAAGCAGCGGACTACTTTTCGTCATGGAGGAATGCTGTGCGCGGAGGCTGAATATGGACGGAGCTTCACTGCAGACTACTATAGAGCAATGGATACTCTAGTCGCTCTCGACTCACGTTTCGGAGCCCTCACTTTCAGCTTCTAAAATGGTGACGTAACCACCCTGACGAATGTCTCAAGCAATGAGAAAGCAAGCACTGTCAAAGCTTCCAAAGCCTGTGTCGAGATCGCCGCCATCCTCCGCTGTGTGGGTTCACCATGGGTAAGAGTGGCTGGTAGAAGGAGAACGTCGCCTGTTACCTCTACCGACTAAATGTCTTACAGCACGCCAGTAGCATGGCTGGCCATGTGATCAGCCTCATGGCGCTGGTCATCACGTGGCCAGCACCATGACGTCATCTGAGCCGCCGATCATGTGACCGTACGCCGTGGTGTCAATGCAAAGCAGAGCCATTCCAGCCGCCAACCTGATCCACACGCCTTGATGTCACCGCGAGTATGCTTCGAAAAGAAGACGAGGAGCAATCGCAAATTCAGAAGTAGAAAAGGCATGGAACGGCTGCGATGAGTAATCGCTTAAGGAAAAGCATATATAATCGTCCAGACACTTTTTTGCGTATTGGTATCTGCGTGTCAAACAAGAAATGTGTGCATGCTCAAGTTCACTGTGCATTCACTCTATTCCTAGGTTACGCTGTATTGGATTTGATTCAGTCACTTGTCTGGGATTGCTCGTGCCATCGCCGTTGTGCTCTCAATAATGTCGTAATAATACCGCAGCAATGGTAATATTTCCTTTTCGGTTCTCGCGACAAGGTTTTGCCGGCCCCATGTGCAGAGCAAGGTGTGTTGCTGGGCGAGTTGGTTGGGGTACATCTTGAGAAAAAAAACAGCGCTTGCAGACAAAGGACCAGAACAAGACGTACACACAACTGCGCTGTTGTGTGTCCGTCTTGTTCTGGTCCTTTGTCTGCAAGCGCTGTTTTTTTTCCCATGTGCAGCATGTATACGGCGCATCTTTCTCTCTGCCCCATTTTTCCCCTTTCAACCTTTTCCTCATTGCCACTTTGGCAAGGCTCAGTCGTCTGCGCAGTGTGAAACAATTATCGCGCCTGTCTTTTCCACATAACCTCTTCCTTCATAAGCCCCGCTCCCTGTGGTGGTGGTGATGGTGAAACTCGATTACCAGCGGATACAGAGGAGCGACCCGAAGCCGCCCACCTCTTAAACGACGGCAACCTCAGGCCAATTTTGCTCATGTCTTGTGTAGGTAACCTCATCGAACACCTAGTTCAGACCCGCCTCAACCGGTTTATGGAGGAGAACGAGCTGTACCCCCACACCATGATTGGATTCCGACCCGCTACCTGTGCCTGCATCGAGAAAAAATCCTTGATGCGCTAGTGATGTACCAATCATAGCATGAAAATGCGTCTGGTTGCAGAGAGAAATAGCTAACGGCGTTCCAGAGATCAAAGGCGCCGAGAACCATATATGCAACGAGAAACAAAAACGTAAGAAGGCCTGTATCTTATGCACACGTATACCAACACCGGCTCGTATAGGAGGCGTTGTTCGTACACGGGCTGCGCGCCTGTATAATCACCCGCGTATGCATACGCGCCTGTTTAGGCGAATCGTTCGTTCCGCGAAAACGCGTAGCATATTTCGTGAGATTGTACGCCCTTGAGCCTCGCGCGTGTTCGCAACGCTGTAGCTGCACCTATCGCGCAAAGGGTGACGAGAAGCGAAGAGGAGAGAAAAAAAAAAAAAGAAAGACAGAAGGCGAAGACGGGTATATATACCATCGAGAGCGCCAGGATGCATGGGGCGCCATTTTCATGCCTGCTTTGGCTGCTGCACAGCTTGCGACACGCGCATAATGAAGCGCGCTTGCACTCACAGAATCTCGTTATACGCGCAGGCGGGTTTCTCGTGACGGGGCTTCATGATTTTTTTTTCTGCGCGCGTTTTCGCGTCGACGAAGTATCAAGTGCTCAGCTCTTGTCATGCCATCCTCTGCTGGTAACATGCTTCACCGCTGTGTAGTTAACCGCAGCCCTGCCAAAGCTGCGGGTCATAGTGAGGGCTGCATCAGCTGCGTCCTTGCGAAATGGCACTCTTCTTACGGGGGCGAAATAAGAAAGCTTATACGCTAATCGTTGCTCCGCCTGGGTTACTCTACTGCATGAAATGCAGTACAGGGTATTCCTTCACGCAGTAGGTGTGCCTTCTCGTTTTGCTTCTCGTAATGGACCTGTCATGGGGCCCACACATGGGCGTCCGGAGGGGGGGGCAAGGGGGGGCGGCTGCACCCCCCTGGAAAATCACTCACTCGAACCGTGAGTGATGGCCGCACGCCAGGGGCGGTGGTGCGCTCAGCCAAAAGGGTAAAAGCAGCCCCGCTTCGACGCTTGGTCACATCTGCGAAATGCCGCGTCCGGGCGCGCGTCGTTCCGCCGTTTTCAAACCACGCCACCGCCAGCTCTGCTGAAGGACGACCTGTTGCAGACATGCAGCGGCACCGGCGAGCATGTGTTTCGAGCCGTCTTGAGATGGGTGTCTGTTTCTTTGATCTCTAGAGAGATAGCGACACGGAGGCAGACAGTGCACAGGGCACAGGTCGCTCGCTAGAATCAGGATACGTTCGTACGCCGGCCACCGATGAATTCTTGAGGGGGGAAGGACAAATCAGCCGTGTCCACCCCCGCTTTGTCGGGCTGCTCAGGGGCAAGCGGGCGACGAGTTGGCGCCGCCGCCGCGCGCTGTCTCCTCCGATCCACGGGAGAGCTCGGTGCGGTAGAAGCGCCGCTTTCAGAACCTTCGGCAAAGGGGATTAGCTGCTTTTGTTCACGGCGACGCAGTCTCCAGAGGCGCCCCCACACCAGCGTTCCTTGCGTCTTCTCCGAAAACCAGCGCCTTTGGTCAACGCAGCCCGATGGCGCCTGCCTGGCTCGCCTGTCACCTCTGGCTGGGCCTCAAATCACAACAGCGCCCATGTACTGTGCGTGTCAGTGCATGGTAAAGAGACCCAGGTGGTCGACATTATCCGAAACTCTGTACTACTCCGTCCCTCATAGCCTGAGTCGTTTTGGGGCCCTGAACCCCATAAAAGCACAAAAACAAATTTTCCGGCCGAATTAGTTGCGGGTGTCCCTTCCCCTCGGAAGTCGCGCGGCGTTCCTTACACCCCAAAAGTGCGCATTCGTGGATATTAGAGAGTTTTAGTATAGCGTCACCCTATCGCTTTGGGTCATAGGGGAATAGCGGGACGCTACTGCGCATGCGCAGAACGCTATCGGCCCTTGGGTCTTTGGGTGAGCGGGCGACGCTAACGCTAAATCGGCGAAATAGCGTGCGCCCCAAAGCCGCTTTACGTTGGGTCAACATGGCGGCGCCTCTCGAAGCGGGGCCTCTCGCTTCAACACCGTTCGTCGTTGCCGCTACTCTGTGGCTCACGCTCACGGGAAACTAAAGGCGAACGAGGCTTTCGCTTTGGCTGAACTTGCCTGAACCACAAAATTTAAGCGATAAAACACGCCTAATTTTTAGATTGCTTCCTTGTTTACAGAGCTGCTAGGCTTAGCGAGTACTCGACGACTGACGTCAGAGAGCGCGGGAGGTTCGAACTACTGATCTCCACAAACAGGTTTGCAATTTTGGTCTTCCTGTGTGGATAGTCTTGGCTCAGATTGAGCATGTCCGCATTATAAAAAAAAAAATATTTGCATCATTTTTTCCATTTCCTAAGTGGAAATTGGTAATTGCAACAGTTTGCATGTCGTTTTATTTACACAATGAAAAAATACAGCCTATATGTTAACTTATTTGTTCTCGAAGCTTCTCTTTCCCGCCGTTATGGCGCTGCCTTCAAACAACGCAAAGCGACCATCCACGACCCTATTCTATAAACAGAAAACGTGAACCCGTTCCCCTAACGCTAAGCGCATGCGGATAGGGTCACCCTATTCGCCACGACGCTATTCTAAAACTCTCTATTGTGGCAAGTAAGCCCTTGCACGTGTGCGCGCCTCTGTGTTTGTGCTTCGGTGTTTTTAGTGGCGGGTTGTCAACGAAGGTGAGAACAACCAAGACAGCGGACGAGAAAACGACGAGCGGCGAGCAGTGTGTGTGCGGTTGCTCGACTGTGCGGATGCGCGAGCAAGATGGAGCGAGGTGTATGAAGCTGCGAGCGTGCATTTATCTTGTAAATAAGTTTTCGTTGTATATATAGTCATCTTTTGTTTTCAACGTACTCGTTCAACCATTTTTCCAATCAATATATATGATGACTGTGCACTGAGAGCGTGTAATGAAGCACAGAAATGAATTTATCACCCGTGTAACTACGCAATTCGCCCAGAAAAATCCGAGGCGCCTACAGTTGCTGTTCAAGGAAGACTGACTGAGTGACTGTAGTTGCGTGTTTGTGAACATATTGCGCTGTGTGCTGGTCATCAATTCGGGTGAGTCGAGAACCCGTATGCAGTAAGACTGAGCACTTCGAGTATTGATAGTATCTTTTTGCATTTTTATTAATTTTAATTGTTTCTTTGTTGATAAACTCCAATGTATCTCTACAATCCGCGCTTTAATTTGCTGCTTGTAATTTTCTTTCATGTGTGTATTTTACTTATTTTTTATTTATATATAAATAAATAAATTTACTCCGCAAATAGTGCCTTTTCGCTACGAATATACCCCCCCCCCCCTCCGGCGCCAACAACCAATGGGCCCCCCCCTGCAAAAAATTCTGCGGACGCCCTTGGGCCCACATATTATTCGAGGCTAACATCGGCGCTTTTAAATTAACGGATGCTTCTCCGTTATCCAGGGGAAGCGAGCTCCCATGGAAGCCCTTTTATTACAGCGCTAGTCGCACAGGTAGGGACGTTGGCCCGGCCGTTTGCCGACGCTGGGCGTCCGCTCAGGTGAGCATGGTAAAGGCGGGGACACATGTGCGAAAAGTGCGTGCGATTCGCTGCGGCGCGTCGTTGCGACCGTCGTCGCAACGACCGAACGCAGCTCGTCGCATGCGTCCAACCTGCTGGATGCCAACGACGAGCCGCATGCGGCAAACGCAACGACGGGATGCGGGAGCCAATGCAAGCGCGGAGAGCGGCAGCGTCATGATGACGTAGAGGCTCAGGGCGCTCGGGGCCGAGCCATGCCGCCGGGACGGTCTGCCAGCTTTGATGCCGGCCACCGGCGACTGAAAAACGCACTGGTATTGCTTGTTCACGTTCTAGCAAGCCCAGGGATAGATGCATGTCGAAATTACATCATTTCTGACGATCGTTGGTCAATACCGAGTTGCTCGTAAAAGGCGATACAAGCAAATTTCATCCCACAGCCGCTTCAGTGCTGCTGCTACTTGCATGGTGTGGTTCGTCTGCCGTCTGCTAGCTCCGTTTCTGAAGGCGTCGTGGAAATCGAACATATCTTTTATTATGGGACGAGTTCGAAGTAAAGCGATGTGAATAGTAGGCATTTTATTATAGCACAGGCGACTTCCGAAGCGCCGTCAGCTGCGGTTCCAACGCGAAACCAAGTAGGCCTAGCGACGACTAGGGCAGCCGGGACCAGAGCGCAGTTCGTCGCCCGGCGTTGCCGCAGCCGGTGTCGTTGCCGAAAGATCCTCTTTTGCACAAGTATATTGTCGTTGCTCGAATCTAGGAAGCATCCTCTCTGGTACATGGCTGTTTTGTACTTTCTTGTGCGAACGTGAAGTACTCCGAGCATGCCGGCCGGCCGGCCAGCCTGGATCCCGTCTGGCGGCGTCATAAAAACGAGCTAAAGTGTGTTCTTGACTTAAATAATAAACCCTGGGATGAGAAATGTGAAAAATATGTCATTTTTGAGGATAGCTGACCAATACTGAGCTGCTGCTAAAGGTAACGACTGCGATACAAGCAAACTTCTTTCCACAACCACCCCGCAGCTGCCGCTGGCATGACGTTGGGGTCCGGCTCGCCTGGCGCTCGCTCGCTTCGCTGCCGAAGGCGTCGCGGAAATTGACCATATTATTACTTTATTGTGAGATGATGCCGTTGACAGTAGAGCGATGTGTGGAGTAGGCCTTTTATTATAGCTCAGGCGACTTCCGAAGCGCCGGCCGCTGCGGTTTCGATCCGAAAGAGGCTATAGGCCTAGCGACGACCACGGCAGCCAGGCAGTAGCAGAGCTCGTCGCCCGGAGCGCCCGCGAGCGGTGCCGTTGCCGAAAGCTCGCAACATAAGCAGGCATGCTTTGTCGCTGCTCGAGCAGACTTTCTGATAACAAGGCAATCTTGTCTTTTCTTGGGATATTTGTACACGATCACAAGTAGCTCTGAGGCACCGCTGCACGGCGGCGAAGTGTGACAGCGGTTGTGGGCGGAGCTTGGGTAGAGCGGCGCAGCGATGCTCACCGCTCCGTGTGTCCCTGTTTGCAGTGGAATGCCAGTTCGCACGCGACGATCGGTGCGGCGCGTCGGCGAAGTTGTCGCACATGTGTTCCCTGCTTAAGCACAGATGAAGAGAAGAGAGAGAAAGAGAGAGAGAAACACATTTATTTAAGCGACCCATGTCCGGGTCCGTTGTCTTGAGGAAGAGGGAGTTAGGTCTCCTCCCCAAAGATGGTGATCAGGTACTGCAGGAGATTGCCCCATGAAAAGGACATGAAGAGAGGAGGGCAGGCTGACATTTGCGCAGGTGCAACTTGTGGGGACGAACGGAGACACAAAAATTTTAGGGGCGATCAGTTGGTTTGATGCGGAGTAAATGTGATAGCATTCTCCTTTCATTCGCCAATCGATGCCAATTCTAATTCCATTCCAGTTCGTATTCTATTCCAATTCCATTCCACTGAAGACTATGCAACTACTCAAAATTTGTCCCATTCGGAGCGAATCCTCGTACCACTACAGGCGCAGCGGTTAAGCGTGCGCCACTGCAACGGCAGGTGGCTGTCTCAAACACAGCCGCCGGTGGGGCTTGCGAGACCCGGGGTGCTCTTCCCGAGCAGTATAGAAGGAATAGCTCCCGCAAGCCTCATTTCAGAACGCGATAGCGTTAAAGGTTTCGTTCACCAGAAAATCCGGTGTCGGTGTTGACCACTGACCCAGTGGAAAATGGGTCACTGGGTCAGGTGTCCACTGACACTTCACACAGACACCGCTAAAACCCGGGGAGTGCGGCTAGAAGTGTTTTCGCACTAAAATCAGGTATTCATTAGTGACACGAAGGCTGCAGAACTCGGCGGGGGTAACGGGCCCCTATGGGAAAGAGTTGTAGCGGGTGTAAATGGGATCTATCCTTACAAAATTTTCTCAGCCTGTAGACTTCGGTCAGTAAGGTCCGTAGACATCTTTTGATTGCCTGTGCCAGCCCATAGATTTATGTGCTCATACTTTTATAACTTCAGCAGACATCTCTCTGTAGACACTATGTAAATCTATGGCCTTACATTTTTAGTAAACGTTTGTCTGTTAGCGGTGTATAGACTTGAGTCTATTGGACCGTCAGCAGACAATTGTTTATTGTGATGTCACATAGAAAGAGAAAAGGAAAGGCGGGGATGTTAACCAGGGGACGGTTTCATTTGACTATGATCTACTTAGCTGAGTAGTATTTGCAAGACACATACATCTTCATTGATGGCTCAACTTCTCACGATTCCTCATCATGCGGCCTTTATGTGCCCCCATCAGGCCAAATGCTTTTATGGCGCCTAGAGCGTAGGACATCCTCCACCACAGCAGAGCTATACAGAATAAAAGAAACTGTGTCCAATATCTTGCGCCATAACCCAGGACGCTGGGTAATCTTCATGGACTCGCAAGGAGCGCTACAAACCTTGTCCAACCTACTGAAGAGAACAAATCACCAGACAATTTCCCATGACATTGGATACCTGCACCACTTGGCTGTTGCTGAAGGCCACTGTATAATTTTGCAATGGATTCCAGCTCACTGCGGCATCCTGGCCAACGAGAGAGCAGACGAAGAAGCCCGCAAAGGTCTATAGCGTCGTAGCTATAAGCGCATCTTCACAAAATCAGATCATCCAAACTCGCCAAACGGTATACCAAGGATGAAAAGAACCGCCTCGGGAACTTGCCAAGTCATCGTTACCCCGTTCGCCATTCCATCGACCCACAGCTCAAATCAAGACTGCCACTCGAGCTTCCGCGTCATCTAGAAACAATTTATCATCGCCTTAATGTTGCATTTACGAACAGTCTACGATACTGTTTCAAGCAAGCAGACAGTCCGTATTGTGACAACTGCGGCTCAATTAATACTGTACTTCATATTCTCTTCGAATGTCCGGCGTACGCCAACAAACATGCTCGCTATGAACAATACATGCAGTCAGTCACCCGAGTGCCACTCCCAGTGGACTCTATATTAGGTCATTTAGGCTGCTACGGACAGCAGCCACGTGCAATGATATTCTTATTTTCCTGTTTAATCGCTGTTGGTGTTTTAGACAAACTCTAAATTTCCCGAACCCTTGATCTCCCGCTGTACACGCACAGAACTTGACTTCGGTCGCATCCAAATAAGTCATTATGCAGTGAACTATTGCATTACAGCCCTCTCGAATGACCGCACTCTTTTCTAGCACCCTTCTTCCATCTTTACTCACCTATTCCGTTCCCGGCGCTGTGTAGCATGTCAGCGAATATTCACGCCGGCTGAAATCTCTGCTTTTCATTAAAGCGCTCTCTCTCTTCCTGCATTATAGAGGAAATGAGAGAGCTTGTGTGAAAGAGAAAAAAGGGAAGAGCCTGAGAGATGAAGATGTCAGTGAAGGACTTTGCGAGGCGAAGGAAGAAAGCAGCGGGACGAGCAATGGGCTCAAAAGTGAAATTTTCTTTTGTAACAAATGAACAGAAGCTGCGATGAGCCTGAACTCAAAATTTCGGCTGCGAGTTGAGTGCCTGGTCCTTTCTGAGGCGTGCGCGCTTGTCCTTCTACAGGAATCACTCGGCTAGCGTTAAAGTTTCGCCGAAAGTTTTGCTTGTTATCGTGTTTTAAAGCGATTAGGCTCTCGAACAGTGGAAAAAGCGGCTTCGGCGTTGTGTCGAGGAACAACACCATATCCTCTTTGCTTGACGCAGCATAGTGGCGTCGGCATGCGGCGACCACCGAAAGACCCCGCGTTGTGATGTACGCCGCTGCCGCAACCGATGGCATGCGAGCAGTTGTCTCAGTGCGGTACTTACGTCCGGATGGAACGCTCCTTTGCAGACATGTGATTGTGTGTAGCGCAGCGTGTACTAATCGGTGTAATATAGAAGCAACATTATGGGCGTAAATTTCAGTGTGAAAAATTTTAAGTATGTGGAAACCATGTGGAAACCATGTGTGGAAACCAAGCGCGTCCGCAGAACTTTTTCCGGGGGGGGGGGCAACCGCTTCCCTTGCCCCCCCCCCCCCCCCCCCCCCCCTTCCGGACGCCCATGGTGGAAACTGTGTTGTGATAAATGTGTGTATGTGAACAAAGGACAGCGACTGTGTTGTGTGGAGAGACCGCTGGAGGGAGCTATTAACACTTTCTGTTCGTACACTTAAAGGCGGACTGAAGTGTTCCTCTAATTTTTGTACTCTTTTAGACTTCCTCAATTAGCGGAAAACATGTTCGGCGTTGGCGTCCAGCATGTGTAGCCTCGGGGAGAAGAGGCATAGTGGAGAGAGAAACGAGCGAGAGGAAAGTCAGAAAGGGGACAGAGGGCAAGTCGGTGGGAGTTAAGCTTAAACAGAGTTGAGGGGTGGGAGAGGAGGGGCGCGGTGTGGCCCACGGTGATTGGTGGATTGGGTCACGCCACCCGCTCTCCGGATCTGAACCCGTCGGTGTTGCTTCGTTCGGGTGGAAACAGTAATACTAAAGCATACTCTGTCGAATGAATCGCATTGGTCGTCTGTTACTCTTTTTCTCGGCCATAACGACGTCATTCAGGCCTGATGAGTCTCTCTCACTGCTGGTCTTGCCGGTGCCACATCAAACAGACGGCGAGCAGACGAGGAAACGACGGTGAACTAATTCTGGTGGACGTCCCAGCTACACTTGTTGGTTGAACATGTTCGCAGCTTTCACAGCGTTTCGGGGAACTATTAACATGCGAGGAGTAATTATATATATGGATTACTCGCTTTGTTTTTTTACTGCCCATAAAGTATATTGATTTCCAGTTTTCGTGCTATTTGCGGGCTTTGTCTCTTTTTCTGGTGCTCGCGAGTTTGGTCATTATCGCGCGCGACACGTGCATCCTGCTTAATAGCGACGAGATAGAATCTCGGAGGGAAAAACGCCGTTTCTTCTTCTTTGTGATTTGACGTTCACTTTCTGCGACGCTGTTTTCTCCTCAGCGAAATCGAGGACGCGCGCATGAAAGCGTGCTCTTCGCTGAACTTCTCGAGTTAACCTTTCTTTCAAGAATGTTTTGAAGTGCTCAGGAATACAGAAAACGAATATAAACAGCCGTTTCGATGGCTAAGTTCTCCGCTTAATATGGGCACATTTGTATAAGAACCTGAAAATGAGCGAGTGCTGCCAAAAACAATTTCAGTTTTAATGCGGGATAGCAAAAAAAAAAAAACACTCACCAGTATATAGGAGCTATATAGGAAATGAAGAGGCACGGTGAGGGCCTGGTAAATGGGGGAATTGTTACCTTTTATTCACGGTAAACAGACAGGGTATAGAAAGTGCATTTCGAAGCTTTCCCAATTAACGTGTTCATACCGGCGCAAAGCTTTGCCGTTGCCGTATACCGCGCGTGTCACCGTGTTAATTTGGTCGGAAGGAGTTTTGTGCGCCTTTAACTAACTTCGCATATTCTCTATGGAGTACACCGTATTAAAAGTGTACCACTGTAAAAAGAAAGTTCACCATTGAGGAGGCCCTTAGTAACAAGGCACTCCATTGCATTCTCAATTTCGGTGTCTGGGGTGCTTTGATGTTTTAAGCACCCATGTTTCCCAAAGCATACCCAGAAAATCTGGACTAGCAGATTATTTTTTGAGAAGTTTTTTATGAACGCAGTTTTTTTTTTCGTTTATCATAAGACTTCGCCGTAACAATAAATATAGCTGCAGATTTTTCCTGAGGAGCTATGTAGTTTTCTAATATGCATAGTGTTTCACCTAATACTATAGGGCAGACTGTGGCCCGCAACTGCTAACACGGCAAACTACTGACCTATTATTTATTTTTATCCCTCAATAATCAAAATAACAGTGTCCAGCCAGTTTGTTTCCTTTCCGAATGAAGTAGAGTCTCCATTTCTTGCACACCCAATGGCACGATTTGCTTTTCACTTGCAGCAACCACATACGGGAGTAGTTGGAACGCTTGTCTTGTCATTGCATTGTTCTTGTATCTGCTTATATTATGATCTAGCATAGAAGCCCCAACCAAGCAAAGAAAGCAATGGGGACGCTTAAGTCACCTCACGAGTGGAATTCGATAGTACTAGGTTTAATATCTGTCGCAGCTTCTGTTGCAAATTCTATGTGTTCGCGTCATTTTCTTTGAAATTGTCAGTCCATTCCTTACAAAAAAGTTTTAGACAGTCTATAGAGTGTCTACAGACATCTGTATATAAAGTCTATAGACTCTCTATAGACAAATCCTAGAGAACACTCCATAGGGAATACAAATGCCATAGACAGTATATAGGCAATCTATAGATTTATGGCCATACACTTTTAGTAGACTTTTTTGCCCATAGACATTTTATAGACTATGAATAGACAAAAAGCAATATCTATAGGAAGTCAATAGCGTCAATAAGAAGTCTATAGACTGTCTATAGACCATTTTTATAAGGGATGAACCGTCATATTCGGACTACCAGCTGCAGTAGCAGATATCTGCTATGCTGTAAAATTTGCATATATCATTTTTTTTCTGATTTTTTTAATTTTTATTTATCTATGTTGCTGTCTAGTAATTAGGTAGGTTGCGCATAACTCGATGGGCAGGTTGTGATGACATCACAAGGTAACGTGACCTTTCATTAATTGCCAGCTGCCACGGTGGGCAGATTGTGAAGATGTCACGAGGTCGCGTGACCTCTCTCTACCAATCAGGGCATGTTGTAATGACGTCAGAAGGTCATGTTATCTTTCTCAACCAACCAGGGTGGCCCAGGAGGACATGTTGTGGCGACGTCACAGAGTCACGTGGCCTCTCTGGACCTGTAATCGATTTTTGTAACACTGGACATTGGCGGGGTTTTGGTTTGACAATTCGAATGCCATCGCATTAAAAGCTGGCGGCGATCATCCTGTGTCAGCCACGAAATACTGATTGGCTACCGGTCAGTGACGTCACAACAGCGGAGAAATCCCATTGGCTGGAGGGACGTGACGTCACCGGACCAGGACTACATGCCAGCCGTTACAGGTGGTGTACAGGAATAGCTCGGAAAGAGTAACCTAGGTCTTACAAGCCCCGACAGCCACTTCCGGCATAGGCATCAACAACTTCGAATACTATCGATGGATTGCCAACAAATAATGGAATTAGGTGTCCCTGTGTTTTTTCTTGTATGCTGAATGCGTGGTGTCAGTATTGATTTACTTTAGCAGATGCCCTATAGTTACTGCTGTTTTGAGTTGTTATAGATTATTAAATCTTGAACTGTTATCTGCGCTGTCAGTGGAGTATGGTGCGAAGGGCTGTAGACAGAAACCTCTACATTATGGCAATGTAATGTTGCATTATTAAATTTTAATAAATTCAAACTCGTTAATCTTTGTATTAAATGGGTGTAACTACAACTAAAACTGATAATCTAGATAACTATGATAATCTCATATACTCAACAATTTTGGACAAAACGTTTTTTAATGGGAAACCGTTTATGAATGCAATTTTTTTCATATAATGTAAGATTTCACAATAACAATCAATATGCCCGCAGATCACCCAACGGCTGTCTTATATTTTCTTTTTCTATTAACGTTTTCGCTATCGCAAAAGCGTTCCCCATTGGTTTTCTATGGTAGTCTTAGCTGTCCGATGCAGTCGATGGAAACAGTTCAAAATAAATATTTTCCGACATATCAGAAGAATGGACCAATCCCTTCAATGTTTCCATAACAGTCTCTTACAATTTTGCAACTTTTAAAATTTTTGTCCGAGAATGTTAGACATATAAATCAAAGGCGACTGGAAATAAACTGAAAGTTTAAATTTTCTAGACTCTTCTGTGCATCCGCGGAGGAAAATGAATCAGCTGAAGTTTACGCATTATCCTTTAATTGCTGTCATTACAGTGCATGTTGCAGTTGCGAAGTTGATCACTGCTCGAAGAACGACTGTTTCATTTTGAGAATCCCTTAGTGTCTCCTTCGAGATGACCTTTCGACAATTTTCGCCACAAATGACTGACATACGACTGCTTGGCGTAAGAGCACGTGTAGGGCCTTGGCTTGACCTTAAATACATGTCCCCTCCCCGTTTCTCTTTCCCTCTTACCTGGTCCACGCAATATTGCATAACTAAAGGCTCGAAGAGCGCTACTAACTATCCTCGTCAGGGAGATGTGCAGCGCGCGTGACAATTAAGCCGGTTACATATTTTCAAATGCAGCTGATTCAAATGGTAATAACTCAGTTATGGTTTATTAATATGCGCCTAACATCACGCGTTTTACGACGTCATGTGCCTCTAATATGTTCTAGAATAAGTAATCGCTTTCATATCTCTTCATCTCTGTCTTCGGGAATTTTCCTCTACCTTGAAGCAACGAGTATGTGTGGGCTCGAGCAATTAAAAACGTATTTTGCTCCAATCGTGCGAGCTGTTGCTTAGCGGAAGTCATGAAACTTTGCGTAGAAGTTTGCGCACAGTTCTTTGAATGCCGCGGGCTGTTTTCCCTGGTTTTGGCTTCGTTAACCAGAACTTCGTAAAGAAGCGTCTCATCACTTCCGCGTATGCATGGACGCGGGCCCACAAAAGCTATGAGGCTTCCTCCCACACTGCGAATGGTTTCTGGGCCCGTGCCTCTGCTGAGCAGCAGAGGCGCGAAGCTGTGTACAGTCATGCATGGACAAAAGTTTGCGGGATGCGAAACCGAGGTCTGGATTAGATTGCAAAACTTTTACTGTCCAGCATAAAGGGGAATTTTTTTTGTTTTTTTTTTAAACGTCTTTATTTCTGCATTTAGTAGGGTGATACCTTGCGGCAGAGCTAAGGTGCTTCATGGAGGTTGGGGTGGGGGAGTGCTTAATGGTGGGGGATGAGGGTGGGGGTGAAGGTCGGAATGCGGGTGGGGGACCGGTGTCCGCTTCTTCCTCGATGTAGTGTCGTCCCGAGGTCGGCTCCGCGAAGTAATAGCCTGGCCCTTCATCTTCCTTGAAGTAAGAAAGAAAAGTTCGCCAGAGCCGGAGTGCGTCTGACCCATTCCTGCAGGGTTCCAGGTCGAAGCCCGCCCAGGGACTTGAGTGCTCTCTCCCGTACTGCGTCAAAAGTAGGACAGCTCCACAGGAGATGTTCGGCCGTGCCTCTGGCAGGGCACGTCGGGCACTGAGGAGTCGGATATGAGCGCGGGTTTATGAGGTGCAACTTCGCTGGGGATAGAAGCTGGCCGGTCTGGGCTCGGCGAAGGAGCACTGCCTCCACTCTCCGGAATGCGCTATGTGGACGGCGATATAGTTTCTCAGGGTTGGCCAAGTGCTGGAGTATGCTGCGACGATAGCGTTGTGCGCGATGCCATGTCTGACGACGTTGCGCACCCGTCGTCGCCCCATATGGATAGAAGGGGAGTTTTTTAGGCTCCCCGTCTTGGCGACAAGCCAAGAGGTCTTGATTCTTGGCGCTGGCTTCGGCCAGTCGGACGGCTTCTAGTTGCATCTCTGAACTAGAGCTGAATGGTAAAGCCTGTCATTGGTCAAGTGACTTTTTAGGATTTAGAGATTTAAAGGATTTAGGATTTAGAGGATTTAGAGAGATAACAAAAGTCATGTAAATAAATCTGCGGTGGAAGTTAGCAAAAAGCGATTGGAAGACTGGTGGCTCAAAAGCAGGAACTGTATTGAAAGAAAATGGCGAATTTTAATGACAACTTGCAACACAGTTAAACAAAAATAAAGAAAAAAAGCCGAGCATGGTGGCCATTGCCACCAACCACCCCGTATGGCGAAATCATAGGAATGCGCAACCGCAGGGTGGCAGCACCGTCAGTCTGCGGCGGCTGCTGTGAAACGCGCCGCGTGCCTAACGGTCGACTGGAGAGGAGCGCTATAGTTGGATGCAACTTAAGTCTGCAGTGAAGCTCCGCCCTCATTCAGCCTCCGCGCACAGAATTCCTCCACGACAAAAAAGTAGTCAGTTGCTTAAACGTTTCTTGTTACGTAAACAAGAAGCTTAGCAGAATAAAAAAAAATATGAGGTCTAGAATTTTGATACGTGGATTGTTTGATATAGTCAAACATTAAAAAGCTGATTTCGTTTACTTTTGTGACTGGCTAGCGGAGTAATACAGTACGCCGCGGACCGTGGCCAAGTGTTGACAACTGCTTTTTTTTTTTAGTTGCATCCTACTATAGCTGTAGAAAGTGTACGTTTTGAAAACTAAAAGTAAGTGACCTAACGCTATGCACGTCTGCACGTCTCTCTCAAATTCCTTTACCTCGATATATCGTGAAAAGAAAGTATCCCAACAGTTGTTGCTGAACCTCGCGTTACACAGTGACAACCGTCCAGTGAGTTTTTTTACTCCTTCTCTTCCCTTCAGTACGGAGTAGCCCAGCCTGAATCCGCTTCTCGGTAGCGTTCCCGTCTTGCTTTTCGTCTCCTCTCTCGCTTGCTCAGAGCTGTCGGAGGAAGATGATGCCGCAGTCGCACAGCGGTCTGCAGTTTCTCAACTGGACCACAAAGTCACTGCAGTGTCATAAACGTGGGCAGCACTTCCAGCATGAGCAGCAGCTCAAAAATATATTTTACGGTTGTGTTTCCAGTGTACTCTGATGGGCTGCATCAAGCTGTGCAGTTGCGCGTATATCTGCAAATAAGAAGAAGGACGGATGCGCGTTGTTAATTTCACCCGCAACTGGTGTTCAGGGGAGAATGCTGGGGTACATTTTTCTCTCCTTCGGATTTTGAGCTCCATCTACAAACGCTGTCGGCTCCCAGGTATTGTGGAAGGCTTGGGATTCACTTCGACAGCCTGGGATTGATGAACGTGCACCGAAGTCCCAGTAGAAGGGAACCTCAGCATTTCGCCTCCTTCTCCGACGTGGGGCCTCCCCGGCCGGTTTGTAGCCCGCGGAAAGCGAGCATTGGCTGTCAGGAGTGGAATAATGTGTGACATCACGGAGGTAAATGTATAACACGCAGAAAATGTTAGCTGTACACTTCGCTGCTCAATCTTGTTTCTTTTTTTTTTACTCTATTCCTTACGTAATGTCCAGAATAGAAGCGGATGCGTCGTGTCATGTCGGCGCTCCAAGACGGCCAGTTTATTTTTTCCCACCTCGCGGATCCACGAAGACGCCCTCGAGAGACTTGCTCTACTTCTCTCACCCCCTCCTTCCCCATTCCCCCTCTCATTTCTACTTTTTTTTTATGTGTTTCGCTTTCTCCAGTTTCTTTTGCGGATAAATCGTGCCCAAGCCCCGCTGGGGCGCTGTCGGTGAAATCGAGTAGACGTCTGCGCCGCTAGGGACACTCGATCATCGGTCACATGATCGCCGCTCGGATATTCTGACAAACAAGCGGGTATCTGCTTTCATCGGGGGCTGTTGTCTCTTTTTCGGTCTCGGGGAAGTCGTCTCTGTTGTGCCCCGTCTCTTGTCGATCTGCTACGCACTTGTGGCTGCTGCTTCTCGGTGGAGCCTTATTTATTTATTATTTATTTATCAAGTATTTTCACGATGCTACTAGCTAGCTCCTGCTGGGTACCCTGTATTTTATAACAGGCATGAGAGTTAGTTCGCGATAAATACATCATTTTACACTTATTCTAATTTTGAATTATTGGCAAATCTTTACACCATGCAGTAACTTAGAAAAGGTCCGACTGGAGATTGATTTCATCATCAAGATTAGGTATTTCCTGGTAAATTACACAATCATGTGCAAAAGAGCCCATGCGCGATCGGATTCTCGTGGGAAGGTCGTTAACGTAGATTAGAAATAGTAGTGGGTCGAGAATAGAGCCTTGTGGGACGCCGGATAAGACAGGGGTAAAAACAGTTACTTTGATTAAGCGTTGCATATTGGGAGCGATTACTAAGAAAATTACTCTACCATGCAAGGACATTAGAATTCAAGTAAAATTTGCTTAATTTAAAGAGCAAGTTAAATGCAGAAAAGAAATAAGGACACAAAAAGAAAGCGGGAAGGATTCAAAATAAAGTAAGAAAGAAAGAAAGAAAGAGAGGAAGAAGGAAGGACGGGAGCAAGGAAGGAAGGAAGGAAGGAGACGAAAGAAAGAAGGAAAGGAAAAAGAAAGAAAGAAAAAGAAAGAAAGAAAGAAAGAAAGAAAGAAAGAAAGAAAGAAAGAAAGAAAGAAAGAAAGAAAGGAAGAAAGAAAGAGAAAATTGGAGCTGCTGGTTTCTTTCGCACAGCAGAAAAACTCACGAAAAGCTCATTAATTCGGAGAGCTTCTACAGCGGTTCTGCCCGTACCGAGGGGCTGCTGTGAGACGCACAGCCAGTTGGAACGCCTGCTGGAAATAATAACTGACGCAGCACTGCGCTCCGGCTACGCGGCAGTCGTGCACCAAATCATTTCCGGTTTGAAACTGAGTGTGACAGGTAGCAGCAGCAGTGTCCTCCGGTTGAGAACGCTGCTCTGTCAAATGCAGAGGGCTCTGCATGGCTTGCCTTTTTTTTACGTCGATGTTACAGAAATTCCTTTTGGGAGCCTAGTTCCCTTGCAAAACTCTTTTTACTCGGTAACTACATAGAAGCTTGTATGTAGTTTGTCACTCGGTTTGTCAGTCGGCGAAAACTCGCTTATTCATCTGCTGGTCGTCGAGTGTACTTACGGCATTAAGACGGTCATGTCTGTTTCAAAGAAGACTCAGTGACGCCAACACTTGGTGTTCACGCGAATAGTTTCAGACTAATGAAAGTTGAGCACTGTCGACTTCTCCTACTGTCCAAAAAGGGCGCGCGCCACCTGTGGTCATGTGGCGCAGCGCATGCACTCTTCATTTATAGTTACACCTACAGTTCCGCTTAGTAGCTGGAACTTTTCGCAAAAAAAGTTCAACCTATATATCTGGAACTGTGATCCACGTCTCCCTAAAATAAGTGGAACACAATTTTCAAGTTTTTACCTGGACCATGCGCGGGGTAGGTCTACGGCTGCGGAAGGCCTGAATGTGCTGCCGTTTAGCGAAGGCGGGGAGCAGATTGAGGGTGCTTTATATATCGTTGTCACTCATTTTGCCTCGGGAACTCGCCACAGCAGGCGAAGCAGCTAGGCTTTTGTGTTTGCTAAAGTCTCATCCGCTTGATCGAAGAGTGCTGCACGCCTTCAGTTCTGACGCCGACGCCGCCACCGTGTATAGACATCGTATTCCAGGAGGGGGTGTGACCCTTTAGTTGCGCGTCCACGCGCTCACGCTCTGAGCCGCGCGATTGGAATCGCATATATGCACTGTGTGCGTGTGCAGCCTGCTGACCATCCCAAAGACAAACACGTTTGATCGATCGTCCTCATTATGGGGCGCCCGCGTACAACGCTGGCTGTCGAGCAACGCAAGCAGTGACCGCTGCGTATAGCCAGGTCATCGTAACGGCACGTGCTTCTCGAGTGAGGAGACCGAGCGCCAAATGTATGCGCGTCGAGCCCGCGCAGACAGCTCTGCCACAGGCGTGCTCGCGCATATGCAAATAATGGGCACTCTGTGAACGAATGTGAGAAAGTTATATGTGTCATATCGCGCGAATTGTTTCGAAACTCCTCGCACGTGGAGGGGCACGCGTGGAGTTAAGAAACTCTATGATGGAGTGCGTGCTTAGCGTACATGCGTTTATTGCGGGTAAGGAATTTTTCGCCACTCGCTGTACAGACGGAGAAGGAGCAGAAGTCAGGCTGCCCAATCTTTATCCGGAGTTTAGGAGTGAACGAATGGATTGTTCCGCAGCGAGGCTTGGTGATAGAGTATCTTTCTCCTATGTGGGAGGTACTAGGTTCGAATCCCAGCATCGCTGCGGTCCTGCTTGTTTTCTAGTGGGCGCGAGATGCTTGGATTTCTCAGGGGTAAAGTGCTTGGAAAAAGTGGCAGTTTATCTGCGACCAGGGAATAATGAATTTAAAGAGAAGTAGGGGGGACGGAATGGGTACTTGCTCGAGCCTGCCATGAGGTGCGCTTCTCTTTCACATTTGAATAGAACCACGCAGACTGAAAATCGAGCCTGGCGTTTCTTGATTATAACAATCTCGGTTTGACGCAAAAAAGACGTCAACAAAACAAGGGCCCTGAATGCGGTGCCTCTGTGGAATGTTCTACAATGAACAGGATTTCACATTTGTTTTGAGCTACTTGAATCGGTCGGTATACTTTTACGATCTGAATGATAACGCATGACACATATGACAATAAACCGTGCATATTGAGGGCTCCGAAGAACTTCTGCCGACATTTGAGGTTCTTTAAAGTTCGCCGTTCACCGCATTTCTGTCTGATGACTTTCGATAACACGTTAAAACTCCTCTGCCGCATGCTAGTTGAGTTGAGTTGTTTTAGAGACTGGTGGAGTTAGGCTTGCAACTATTCTGCCTGCAGGTGCTCCACCGTAGCGACACTTAAATATTGGTGCTATATTGAGCACTTTGTAGCGCTTGTACGCAGTCTTTTCGGGTGTGTTTCCATATAATCCACTCGATACGGCGTGGATTGCGGTCGATTCCCGATGTCATAGGGTTTTTCGTGATTAATGACTTGAAAAACTGGGCTACCAGGTTAATATGAGTGCGCGATGTAAGCGGTGCGATGAACACAGTCTTGCATCTTATGTCTGCGTCCATGTAAACTGCCAGAGCGAGCACTTAAATACATATTATAAGAGCTGCAACATGCCGCAGAATCATGGCCTGGCGGCCCAAGAGAAGCTTGAAATATCGAAAGGTAGCCGCCAATCTACTAAGAGTGCATTGCAAAAGCGTCCACGCTTGAGTAAGGACTGCAGTCTAGACAGCAGGAACACGGTCTACATGCCGAAGCGGCTAATCGGCGTTCTCAGAAATTGGATACGCCATCGCGTGCTTTGAATTGACAGAAAACACAAGGACGAGTTTTGTTTTAAGAAATGCTTGCGAAACGCGCACATCGCGATACTGGGCGCTGCGCTTCAGTTCCGTTAAATTCTAATCGATATGCTGGAGCTACTCGATGTGTGGTAGCTACACAGTGAGATAGCTGCACTGCGTATACGGCCTGTCGCGGCTTACCGGTCTTGCGGGTTGTCGCTAGGCCACAGGACGGGCTTTGCTACATGTGGGTGCGTTCCGAGAATAAGCTTGCATGTATAGCTGGGGTATGTACAAAACGTTCACTGCCGCCAGCAGCGAGTGCGTAAAAAGAGTTGATGAAAGTCTCTGATTTGTAAGAGGATGAAATACTATAGCCATCGCATTTCAGCTATCGTTATGTCGTCGCCCCTGACCGCAGGAATGTTTGCGCATCACTGCTGATGATGCATGCAGGAAGATGCTGTTGCGCCTCTTGAGGTTCACGGCAGTTCTTTATCTTCATTCCATTTTGCTGTGTTTCTTTTTATGCTCGAAAAATAAATTATAATATATATCAGTGAGTTCTGTATGCGTATCATGTGTTCGCGCGCTACATGATATCAAGGAAGCGCTTTTGCAGCTTCCTTGAAAATATGCAGCATCTTTCACCGGACATTAGGAAGCGGGAGAAAGTTAACCTTAAAAGCCTACCCTGTGTCCGCAGTCATAAATACATAAGCATACAATAACTCGACCTTAACAGCGGGATCCATGCAAATGCAAATGCCGAACCCGGCGGTCGAATTTCGATGGAGGCGAAATTCTAGAGGCCCATGTACTGTGGGGTGTCAGCTCACGTTAAAAATTCCCCGGTAGTCGAAATTTCCGGAGCCCTTCACTACGGCGTCACTCATAGCCTTGATCGCTTTGTGACGTTAAACCCCCATAAACCTAAACCTTTTTTTTTTTAACGAGACAGCGCTAAGGATCCCGTTCTGAAAAAAATCTGGCGTTGTGGTCAGCGCTGTGAGCGAAAAAGCAGGAGGCCCATATGTCTCCTAGGTCACGTGACCTTGTGACGTCATCGCAAACTGCTTACCGCGGCAGGTGGCAGTTATATTATGAGATCGCGAGACGTTGCTAGCGAAGAGCAACCTGCGTCTCACAAGCCCCACCGGTGGATGCAGATTTGAAACAGCCACCTGCCGGGGCAGTGGAGCATTAACCGCTGCGCAAGGAGTGGTTTGAGGACTCCCTGCGATATATGAAGGCAGAGTAGAGAATGGCCGATTCCGCATATATTTGTGTCTAGGTGGAACTTAGGCGACAGAGAAGGAGTACCCGATCGGAAGAGATCTCTATGCTATCGCATTGTACTCGTAAGAGTATGTTAATCGTTGTGTGATGGTAAAAGAAAGAATAGTGTCCGTGTCTGGGTAGTGATACGCAAACAGGACCCCAGGCCGCCGAAGGGATCCATTAAGACTATCGCGCCATAGGGAAGCTGTCTTGTTTTTTTTTTTTTTTTTTGAGAATTCGACGTTATTCAACAATTCGAATCTATGAAGCTTCTAGGGAGAACATGCAAAGTATTTTTGCACTAGCATTTAAAATGGCGAAATAATCGTACATTAAAATTGCGACGATATTCAGACTTATCCTCACGGCATCAGAGAATACGGCGAAACTCGTAGTGACGTCATTATCGCCGAAATTTCAGATGTCCGCTGCCTTCGCCTGCATGCTGCTGTGCGTCGACCGATGCCGCCATACAGTGCTTCCTGAGCTTCACCTTTCGTGACACTGGTTCTCTTCCATGGAACAACTGTCTCTTCTCTGGAAACGTATCGCCGCCATACTTGACGTCATTATCGGGGCCTCTGCCCGTTGCTGTGCACTGCAGAGAAGCATCAACGCCGACGCCTCTTTATTCGGAGATTATGCCGCCATCTCAAACGGTAGCGCAAAATGATTTCGCAGGCCTTACCTGCTTGTTTCATACATTCGGCCCTTTTAAACTCATCGAATTCTAAAACCACTTCAGTTGGCCTCAGTCGCTGGATCTTAAGTGCCCCCCCCCACACACACACACACTTTGTTTTCAGCGTCGGTTTAATCTTAAGGACGCACTTTAAAATCGTTGTGGGTATCCGCTTAGTCCCTGTCACCATCGTCGTGATCGTCTACTTAACTTAGACAGGTACGAGAATTTCAGAGTCCCTTCGATCGACACGCACCGCGCTATCTGGCGATGCATCTGCTCCTTGAATCGAATGCTGGCGCCGATGTGATCGTGGCCTGAGCCAGTCGACGAAGAAAATACAACAGGGCCCATGGCTCTTTAGAGCGACGGTCTTGGCGTCAACAAATCGAAGGTTCGAGTCTGTGCTCCATCGGCCGTGGTGAGGTCTTTCTGCGCCTCAGTACTCGGGGAATGGTAACGGACCCTTCTTGAGCGCATCTGTGTCAGAAAAGCGAGCCTTGCGCCTGTGGGTATCTCATTCCTAAAGGCGGTATCTGCCGGCTGCCCTCTCATTGTACGCCGCCGAGAAAGCAAGAAAAAGTATATCCGCGTTCTTTTCTCACGCAAAAAAAAAAAAAAAAAGTTCTAACTGCATGCATAGGAAATCAAAGAGCAAGAAAGAAAGTGCAAGAAAGCAAAGAGCACTGAGCTTGCACACGTTCCGCCAGAGTGAGTCAGTGGCTAAGTCGTTGTGCAGCTAATCTCGAGGTCACGGTTCAGATTCCTGGACGCGGCGGCCGCGTTACGATGGGGTGATATGCAAATTCCCCTTGTGTTAAAATACCGCAAAAACGAACAGAACCCCTGCAGCCTTCGAAATAAATCCCTCGTCGAACGCTGAGCTGTCCTCGCCTGAACCATGTTTCTGTTGCGCCAAAGGACGCGTCATTATATATGCTTGCTGCCAGTGGTCGTCGCGAATGCCCGCTCGTACGTGCGTGCAAAGTGTCATCTCTACGCAAAAGGCATCGCAATGTGCCGAATGCGCTGCTGCCAGTCTGAGGACTTGCAAACTGTCCGTTTTCAGCTGCATCCCTGTCTGTGCCGACGTTGAGGCGCATTCACACCTGCGAGTCATACACGTCGCGCGACTCGCAGGAATGAATGTGTTCGGGTAAAGAGTTATAAAGATCAGACCGAGAGCGGGGGTCCCTGTTAGGGCTATAGACGCCATGGTTAGGGCTACGGTTAGGGCTAAAGGTTCGGGCTAACAGGCACCACGGTTATTAGTGCTATAGGCTGTGGGGACGCCTTCGTCCCCTGCGTTCACTTTCCCGCACTGCACCCCACTGTTGTTAGCTGCCCCCGAAAAGCACTCCCTTTAGTTTGGTTACTCTAGCTAACAGGGGAGGGCGCTCGCGTCGCAGCGACAGCAGCGCCACGGATGGCGTGTTTGGTCGCTCGCGCGCAGGGGAAGGCTAGCTCTCTTCTGCTCCGCATCGGGAAGCGTGTTGGACGTTCACGCGCAAAGCTCCGCTCTTGGCCGCGGGCGTCCTCGTGTGGAAACTTCTTCCCCTCAGCTCGTTCCGTCGGGCCTCGGAGTTTATCCCTTTGCCCTACCGTGGGCGGACGTTCGCTCGTAGCCGTGCTGGTGAGTCGGACATCCTAGATTCCTCAGTGTATTTTGTTGCTAGTTGGCGTTATTGTTGTTATAGCAATAAATGCCTTGTTTGTGTCAGCCAGTGTGTCGTTCCTTTGTTCCCGCAGAGCACGGCCCGCCGTGGTCGGCGTGCGCTCAGTAGCGTACGCGACCACGGGGTGGGGTCAGCGCGGTTTTGAACTGAGTCAGCCGCGCTTAAACGGGGAATACGCATTTATCTCCCCCATTTAAACCCCACATCTGGCGCCCAACGTGGGGCCTGCTCTTGGAACATTGGACGACAGTCTGTTCGGTTCGAGGAACGCTCTTTGTCCGGACTTGACAAGTGCTAGGCCTAGAGTGAATTTTGATCGCTAGGACCTGCGGCATGCTTTCTTGAGTGCGAGGTGTATTGCGCTGCAGCATGTTTGAACTTTTCGACATGCTCAGCATGTTTTTTTTTGTGAAGTTTTCTTCCTGGAGTTTCTTCAAGAACCACTTGGTCCGCATCGAGGGAGCGCGAGGCCTAGCGCCCGCGGAGTTGCCGAGCCCGAAGCGAGTGAGTACGGAAGCCGCGTGGGTGGTCCCGAGTTTTCTGTATATATTTTCTCGCTGTCTCTTTTCCGACTCTGGGAGTCGCGGCTCTGGGAGCCGGGTGGCCTGGGGCCACGGGTGCCTTAACGAGCTCGCTGGTATTGCAGCTCGGCACCGGGCGTTCCGACACCGTCCGATACGGTGGGCGCCGATCACTCAGCAGCTGCTTCGTGCAGTGAGCGGGGAGGACCACCCCACAACGCTGATGTCTCCTCGCGGCTGCGCGCACGAAACCCGTTTCGGGTCTTTCTTTTGTTGGGGGTCGTCGACCTTCACAGTGGTAGTGAGGCCTAAGGCTATTCATAGCTGCCTGCACCTTGTCAAAAGTGACACGACCACCGGACCGTGGTGTTGAGAGGGGGCGCACTTTGCTGGCCGCCTGTTTTTTTTTAACCTCGCATGAACTGAGCATTCTCGTTCAACTCAAGAAAGGGCTTTGTTCACTCGAACTTTGCGTTGCACAGCCGCCCGACACGTTTTGCTAGCGAGTTGAGCATTGAGCCACCAGGCCTTTGTGTACGCCGTTTCCCCTCCCGTGACCTACGTTAAAGGCATGCGGAGTGTGTTTCGGAAATTTTACAGATCTGGAGCCACTGCGGCTTGCTGTCCTGTGCACATCGTCTCGCTGCCGCCTGCTGCGACGGAGCGGCCTGTATCCTGTTCGCCGCATCCATCCGGGGCAGCCGTGGCGAGACCAGACAGCAGCCACCTCAGGCTGCTGTTGCCCTGGCGACTACTGCGGAATCTTGGACTGCAGTGGTCAACCGGCCCTCCTCTTCGCGGGCCTGCGGGCACATATTCCGCGGGCCATGCGAGTCGCCCCAGCGGAGACCTTCACGCCGCCTTCGGAATACCGCGGAAGACTGCGTGCACTCTGTCGGCGTGACCTCCGCTGCACGACCTGCCTCAAGTGCATGAAGACCAGGAGACTCCTCCATAGCATGTAACTTGCAGGCGCGTGGGTCTATTTAAGGTTGGGGGGATGTGGGGACGCTTTCGTCCCCTGCGTTCGCTTTCCCTCAACGCGCTAGTTCCCTGTGGTTAGCTCCTCCGCAAAGCACTCCTCTCGGTTCGGTGACTTTCCACTAACAGGGGAGGGCGCTCGCGTCGCAGCGACACCAGCGCCACGGATGGCGTTTTGCTGCGCGCTCGCGGGGAGCTACGGGGTCTCTTCTCCCCGGGACAGGATAGCGTGTGGACGTTCACGCGCAAAGCTCCGCTCTTGGCCGCGGGCGTCCTCGTGTGGAAACTTCTTCCCCTCAGCTCGTTCCGTCGGGCCTCGGAGTTTATCCCTTTGCCCTACCGTGGGCGGACGTTCGCTCGTAGCCGTGCTGGTGAGTCGGACATCCTAGATTCCTCAGTGTATTTTGTTGCTAGCTGGCGTTATTGTTGCTATAGCAATAAATGCCTTGTTTGTGTCAGCCATTGTGTCGTTCCTTTGTTCCCGTAGAGCACGGCCCGCCGTGGTCGGCGTGCACTCAGTAGCGTACGCGACCACGGGGTGGGGTCCGCGCGGTTTTGAACTGGCTCAGCCGCGCTTAAACGGGGAGTACGTAATTATTCCCCCATTTTAAACCCCACAAGGCGCCAGTGGATCTTCGCTGTTTGAGAGGCTGCTGTGAGCGTTGTTTGCTGTGGTTCCGATTCCTCATACTCTTCCGCGCATAATCATCATCATCGTGTTTAGAAAGACCACGCGCCCATTGCAGGAGAAATACCTCTCCCACTTGTCTCCAGTCAGCCCCACCCGCGGCCGCCGATTTTCGAGCAAATTTCCTAATCTCGTTTTACCACTTGACTCTCGGTCACCCGTAATTGCGATTTTCTTAACATGGAATCCATTCCGTTACCCTAACATACCGTAGACTTCCTATTTTGCGCTCAGAGTATACCGGGACCAGTTTTTCAATGTGCTACAACTTTCTCCATCAACGCGCTTTCTAGTGTGTTGATCAAAAATGCTCCCAGTGCGGTCGCAAGTGCTCGCTCCTTGCTGCTATGCGGTTATAGACCGGCTAATCCAAGATATTCCCTTATGGAGGTCGTGGTATCGTCTGCTGTCTTTGACTCCTCTGCTTGCATTTACATCGTTGCATCAACACGCATTCTTACTTAGTTTCCTGGGTTCGTGTGTAGGAAGTGCGAGATTCGATACCCACTGCACCAGGTTCCCCCCGACTGTTGAAAACGTATACATACAAGCTTCGCCCTGGCCCGGTGGTCCGCTTCTATGGGGGAAAATGCTTGTGAAAATATGCCAAAGCCATTTTGTGCACAACGAAAAGGAAAACTTGTTAGCCATGGCGCGCTTTGGCGTTTTCTTCGGCCTTTAAAATCAAATCGTCATCGTCACCACACTTGGTTTCAACGACTGGTGACTTCTTTCGTATGCATTACTTGTACGCAATTATAGCGATAACGTTACCGCTTTGTTTTTGCCATTTAAACCGACAACCCATTAGACTGTCTTGTGAGCGACGTGCTTCGCTGCATAGACGTGATTACCACCTTCAGCGACGGCCTCACCGGAATACAGAATCACGTACGTTCACGTTGATATACCTGACCCGATGGATGTACGCTCGTACCTCGTCGAATCACCTCGGCACAAAGCACATCCTTCCTATTCAATATAATTCACGCTGCTGGCATCCCGCGCCAGCCCGTACCACCGTTACGAAACCGCGACCGAAGCGGTGCCGCAAATCACTCTTCACACACCCTTGAGTAAACGAGCTCTTCATTAAACATGTCCCCCCGGTCCCCTTTCTGTCTGTTCGGCGTCCCGAGCTGTATGTAGCTCTTCTTCCCCTGTCGCAATCTATGGCGTCCCCTATATCTCGTTAAGTCACGTCCGCATTAGTGGAGCGGCGTCTTTCATATTGCGCAAGCATCGGTCGTATATACCAGACAGCTGAGCCCTCCCCCTCGGTCGCCGGCTACATCCCCCATCTGATTTTGCTAGCTGAGTGGCGGTACAGGCTTTTGCAGCTACTTCTGTGCAGCATTACCAAATCCCATTGCGTGCTGCAACACGAATGCTGAGACGCTAAAAAAACGACAGTTTTTTGAGGACGGCTGCAAACCATATTTGTGCACTACAGCAGCGATCAGTGCAGTTTTATTTTTTGTTTCATGTGTAATATGTCCATTAAGCTTGCCTTTGCTGGTGCGTCATCAAGTTTGATTCTCTCTTTCTTGCATTGTTGCATATGTATATTTGCTTCGTGCTTCTTTTCTTATTGTTGCACATGACATTACTGTTCGTCGACGTTAAACGGGACTCCACTCCTCCTGTCCGCTTGTGCCAAGGAGACCGACAGGGGTACATGTGGCGTTGACATCTCATACGGCAGCAGTATCAGACGATCACCTGGCGGCGTCAAAAAAAGAAATGAATGAGCGTAGAGTACACAATCATTTGTAAGACATCATTATACCAAGTGGGCTCACTTAGCCCCCGAGGAACATAAAGTGTCAAGAATCGTGATGCGGAGGCAGCACTGGTTAGATTCAGAGCGCTATTACTTTACTTGAGCTTGCTGGCCACCTAGTGAAGATGGCTTGGATTACGGGACAGTTTCCGTTGTCCACTTGATCTTCACGGTGCGGAGAGGAGGTTTGGAATATTTTTTTTCTCTCCACCTGCACCTGGGACACGCCAAGCGAATACCGCAGGCCAAAACGCATGTATTTAAAAAGGTCTTCACAATTAAGGTTGGCCTAAAGGGCGGTTATCACGCGGAAAAAGAGTTCGGCAATTTTTCTCGTACAGATGCTGCAGTACGGATATCACAGCTATTGATGATGGTGTGCATACCGTTATAATGATTTCCATGGCCTGCATGCCGGGACCTTGTTTTCCCTGCAGGGCGTGTGCAAGTAGTACAGGGGGGGGGGGGGGGGGGGGGGGGTGCAGTAGGGTTAGCGACAAAATGAGCGTGCGTGTGAAAGTTAAAATCTCTCCTCCCGTGCGAAGGGTAGAAAAGTATATGAATTGCAGTGGTGCTGTTGCTTACATGCACTGTGGTGAGAGGTATGGTTTCTACATGTGGCCTTGCGTAACCATACGGTAGTGCACGAAATATTATCTGCATGGTGTCAGGGTAGCATATTCTTGTCAGTCACTTTCTGTATCTTATGCCTCCTTTGGCAAATTTGCGAGAAATGGTCTCGATTAAAGAAATAAGAAAAAAAGAGAAAGGGAGAAAGGAAGAGATTGGAGAAGTAAAGCTGCATAACTGTCTGAAACTTTGTCTTCTGCTGAATGATGATCTTACCGCTGTACGGCAGGCACCCCAAGCAACAATACTCTTGTCGTGGCGGCCGGAAGCGTGACCTTGACCCGTATTTTCTACCCTGCATGGCAAGCTCGGTGTTGTGTAACGCTCACTTATAGCCCAGCCTGGACTAATATCCATTAAGGTAGAAGCCTGCCCCGGTGGATCAGCAGCTGAGGCGTTTGGCCGTTGAGCACTAGTTTGCGGACGTGATCTGTGCCGTGGCGGCCACACTTCATTGGAGGCGAAATGCTGTAACGCGCATGTTAATAAAATTTCCGTGCATGTTCAAGAACCCCCGGTTGGCCGTATAATTAATGTGGAGCCGTCGACAGCGGCGTAGCTCACAGTCTATTAAGGCGAGGTGGAAAGAGAGAAATGTCGATTGAAGAACACGTGCCAGTTGATGAGCTGTATGCGACGGAGCAGAAGAAAAATAAACGGGCTAAAAAAAGAACCAAGAATTCGTCCAGGACATGCGACGTGTGGAACACGTACCCGGTCATCTACCGGACTGAAAGGTGCACGGTAAGGTAAGGAAAAACGGAGTCAGACGCTGCTATGGATGTGGTAGGAGTTCTGAGGATAATACATCTTGGAGTAAGTGTTCACAGGGACGTGGTGAGCGTGTAGATGGGTCTAAATGAGTTGAGAAGGCTTTTTCAGCAGCCGACCTCCTGGATTGCTCACGCTTTACGGGGTGCCTGCGTTTTGACAGGACGTTTCACGTCGGCCGCTATGATCAGTAAGTGGCGCCGGCGAATGCTGTCAAAGTTAGGCTACACGAAACACAGATACACTTGAAAATGGAAGGTGAGACTGCCGCCACCTTAGCTGCATCCGGTTCGTAGAGCGCGCTTCGTGTAATGCGGATGTCGTGAGTTCGGATCGCACTGGCGGCATGTGTTTTTTGTTTCTACTACTTTGCATAAAACAGCATTTCATCTGGTTTGGTTTATTGGGGTTTAACGTCCCGAAGCAACTCAGGCTATGAGGGACGCCGTAGTGAAGGGCTCCGGAAATTTCGACCACCTGGGGTTCTTTAACGTGCACTGACATCGCACAGCACATGGGCCTCTAGAATTTCGCCTTCATCGAAATTCAGCCGTTGCGGCCGGGATCGAACCCGCGTCTTTCGGGCCAGCAGCCGAGCGCCGTAACCACTGAGCCACCGCGGCGGGGTCCACAGCCTTTCATCTAAAATGATAATGCGACTAATGCTTACTCCGATCAGCATCACCATTGTGACAGTAAACAAAAAAAAAACAAAAAAAGGGTTCGCCTATACTTTCCTTCTTTCAAATGTTTGTTTGCTTCTTTCTGAAGTTTTTCCTGCGAGATATTTAAATATACTAATGACGGGGATAATGATAAAATAACCCTCCCTGTCGTTCATCCACTCATCGCTATAAAGGGCTTCCAAGTGTCCGCACCAATGCATGCAACTGATAAGCGCGACAGAGCGCAGCAGCCGACAGGCCGACAGCACAATCCACAGAGCGACGCCAGCGCCTTCGCGGTCCGCCTTGGCTTTCCCGTCACGCGTTGCCGCGACCGGCGTCTTCGGAAGGGGGCCTCGAGTGGAAGAGCGGCTCTCCTCGCCAAAGTGCTCTCGTAATGGCCAGCTCATCATGGCGCACGTGTCTCAGATTTATGGCTCGGTCTCGCGATCCACGTAATCCCGAAGCGTGCCTGACTCGCCTTGATCGAATGGGTGCGTGCCTGCTGTTCCCCGCCAGAGTGCGTGCGTGTGTGCGAATATATATATATATATATATATATATATATATATATATATATATATATATATATATATATATATATATATATATATATATATACACACGCGCGCACACACACACCACGCTCCCGGTGGTCTGCTATCCGAAGGCTGCCTTCTCTTTGTTTTTCTTCCTTTAATTAAGACGGCGCCGCGGCATCGCGTGTATCGTGCTTGCGCAACTTCACCCTCTGGGCGAGTGAGGCTTCTAAAAGCGTCCTTCGCACACTGTATCCATCAGAATGAGGGCAGATTTTTGTGATTTCATTATTTCTAGCTCTTGATCTATTTCTCGCTGTCTTCTCCAGAGCTTGAACGGCATATCTTAAGTGTCCTCTTTCGTTTCGCGATTCCGCGACTCGTCGCGTGGTGCAGCTTGAAATGGGCGCTGTGTGCAATCCGGACTGCGTGCTGATTGGCGGGCGGTGCGGCGCAGCTTGCGCGTGATATCCGTTAAATGTGGCCGCCCTTTCTTATAATTTGGTTGGTCGTTGTGTACAGTAATTGGTTATATGTTGATGTTAAGAGGAGGTGCTTGTAAGGAGAAAGGAGCAGGAACTGTCACTGCGAATAGACACCTGGATCGCTTAGTGAGGAAAGGGACGAGTAAGGTGCAAAAGTGGGAAGAAGAAAAAAAGGAGAGCAGTTACGTATCATGAACCGTGTGAGCGGACCAGTCTAATAAACTTGTGCAGTAGAGGAAAACTTTATTGGCCATAATGTTTTCCTCATTTAATTTTTAAGCTGCAAAGGCTTTTGATTTTTCTTTACTTTTATTTTACTGCCCCTACGGTACGTGGAACTGAGTTCCAAAGAGTAAAATCGTTCGCAGATTTGCACAAACTGACGCGCTTATACGTGCAGAATGATGTGTATTGCAAACCACCATGACAGATACACAGCACATCACCAGAAGCCCGATCCATATAATTTTCAGCCTGGTCCCATCTTCGCTTCGAATCTGCGTGTTCGATTCTTGTGACACATTGAGAAGTTTCGTCCCAAAAGCCGTCAGGCTTTTGGTAACACTGAGCCGCAGTTCCCGGCTTCAAACCCGACCGCGGCGGCCGCGTTTCGATGGAAGCGCAACACAATAGGCGCCCGTGTGCTGTGCGATGCCAGTGCATGTTAGAGATCCTCAGTGGTCGAAATCGTACCGGTGACCTTCACTACGGCACCTCTTTCTCTCTTTCTTCTTTCACTCCAACCTTCATCCCTTCCCTTACGGCGCAGTTCAGGTGCCCACCGAATATGTGAGACAGATACTGCTCCATTTTTCTTTCATCAAAAACCAATGTACCAATGCATCTCTCTCTCTTCCCACTCCTGCAAGAATTACTGCTCTGGATAAATCATTTACACGCACTTCCGTGTGTTACAGCGAAAGGTGTCATCGTTCATTATCATTATAGCATAGGAGTTTGCTTGGCGTATACACTGCATCGCGTAGCACCTTTCATAATTAATGGAATGCTCGCGTACAGCCGCGTCGTTAGTGGACGTCTCATGTTGCTTCGCAAGCCGCAGGCTGCGGAACAATTGCCTGTGCATGCAAGCCCGTGTAGTAATTCGTACCAAGCTCATGTCGGCAGAAATGCAAAAAAAAAAAGTGGAACCAACCGAAGGATATAAGCCAATTTCTGCTCGCCAGACCACAACTTGACAACGAGCTACAAGACCAGCTAATGACAACGCCGTCATAACAGAGGCTCGAAATATCCTATGTCTTGAATGCATTACCAGCAGCTGTTCTCCTTACTAGACAACGCTGACGATGAGCGTGGGAGAGAACGAAATCGATAACTGGAGCTGGACCGGTGCAGGTTAATCATTATTTTTATTCGGTTCTATTTATATTCATTTCTTTATTTACTAGATATTGCCAACTGTCGGTTGGCAGTCAGAGCAGGAGTGAGTATACCTACGCCGTGAACATTGGTTGGTTGCATTTTATGACGCCAAGAAAACATAAAACATGTGATTGACTGGCAGCCATGAGAGAATGCGCACAATCAACAAAAAACAAATCCAAACTTCAAAAGACGAACGGTGGAGCAATATAAACGCATAACCATGCAAACAAAATAAAATAGCGTCACACGGAAATTGTTATACTTATTTTGGAAAGGAGGAGAGAAGGGTTTGGGGTTTCAAGTCCTTTTCGAGTCATGATATAGTTTTGGCTGTCTTCAAAATCAGGGGTCGGATCCACCCGTCCTTTTCTAAAATGTAAAATAATTAACTGCATTGTACAGCACCAGCGTTTGCAGCGCCGAGTGCCAAATGTCGCCTACAGCGGGACGATTGTCAAAGTAAATCAAAACGGAAGAGAATAGGCAAGAATTTTTTGCCACTCACTCACTCACTCACTCACTCACTCACTCACTCACTCACTCACTCACTCACTCACTCACTCACTCACTCACTCACTCACTCACTCACTCACTCACTCACTCACTCACTCACTCACTCACTCACTCACTCACTCACTCACTCACTCACTCACTCAGTAATGAAGCCCTAAATCTACGCTTAAGTTTTCTGTCAAAAGCTAACGAACATGTTATCAATAATAAAAAAACACACGGGCTCTTAGCCACACATGTCCAACAAACTTGGACAGACATTTTGAATATGAGAATAAGGCATTGTTTTGGAAATATTGAAGGTAGTGGTCCATTCTTATGGTGCGGAGCAACATCTATCTTTTATAGCGTTTCCATCACTCGCATCGAGCAGTTAAGACGGTTGTAGAAAATAAATGGGGAAAGCTTTTGACAAGAGCAAGAGCATTAAATGCAAAAAAAAAAAAATGCAAGCCTGCCGACGGGAGATCTGCGGATATATTGATTGTTATAGTAACATCTTACAATATATGAAAAAATTGCGTTCATAAACTGGTTCCCGTTCAAAAATGCTTTTTGCCCAGAATTGTTGGGCATGTTCGTAAAGAAAATGTGATATCGTTTTGGAAGTTGGCCCGCCCCCCAGAATTCCAAAGGACCAATGAAATTTCGGTAGATTAGTTGGCACTGGGTGGATTAAGGTGGCATCGCGGGATTAGGGGTGGATTAAGGTGAATTAGTGGACAGGGTTAGTATAATGTCATATGATAAGCCAATGGAAGGTGCTCGAACATTCTAGTCCTCACATTTTCAAAGTTGACAGTATTTAAACGTCACGACCCTCTCGAAGAGTCAGGAAATTTCGTTACGGAGAAACCCGGTGGTTTTTGCAAGGCGACCACCGGGATGCTATCGAATTAACATTTTAACATTCAACATGCTGCAAACAACTGTGCCTATCGCTGCAAACATTCACATATCAGAAATAGGGGCTATTGGACATACCTACCGAAGGTTAATTGCGCTACCATTGGGGAAATGCCCGACATTTAGCGAGACACAAACGAAGAACACAAGACAAGCGCGTCCAGAATTCATATATCATCTACTATTTAGCCATTGTAGTACGTTGTAAACACGCTAGGAACGTGTAAATCTCTGCTGCATCGCGTGTCTCTCGGCTGGGGAGTAATGCATGACCATTTCTAATTCCCTTTGTTCGCAAATTCTGAAAAAGCGAGCAACGCTTGAGGGTTACTGTATCAAGGTAGTTTACGAGGGCGTGCTGATGCATGCGGGGAGAGGGGGGAGGGGGGGAGGGGGAGGAGAATAAAGAGAAAACAGCCAGCCGAAGGTAACGCAATTCAATTCGTCGCCGAATAACAGGAAACGGGCGCACGGCGCTTGTTTCGATGGAAGCGGCCACCGCGCTAAGGTCAGTGCTGGGTTTCAGCGAAGCGGCAGTCCTTGCCAGGGATGTTCAGGGCGACGCAGTCCCTCAAGGCGGTCGTGCTGCAGGCGAAGCACGGACATAATGCATAAGCGGCGACGACAGCGCGCAGTCACAGGGTTTCATGCATGCCTGGGGGTTGCGCAACCGCTTCCTTTTCACGCACCGCGCGCGACGACGGCCGCCGAGTCATGCGCTTCGCCGAATCACAGTTACGCGACGCGCCTGCCGCCGCCGTGTTGTGCTGTGGGCGTGGTAGTGTTCGCAACGGAACGCTGCGCGGCGTCTCTTACGAGGCCCGCAGTGTTATCGCGCGCCCGCCACCTTACGCTTCCCACGGGCTCATTAGTCTGCGCGCTTCGGGGCGAACCGAAGATTACGACGAACTTCACCTTGTGTTTCGCGAGCACGGTATAATGCGCAAGTGTATACGCTCACATGCACCTGTAGCCTTGCTTATGTTAATATAAGCTTTTTCTTCTGACGGTACTCATGTTCGTATCTGTCGATATTTGCATGTATAGCTATCGCTTGCATCTGGATCTTATCTCTACTACTATCTGCGTATCCTTTTCACTCTCTCTTTCCTTCTTTCTTCCTTGCTTTCTTCCGTCTCCCTTCCTCCTTCATTCTTTTTTGTTTCTTTCCTTTCTTCCTCCTTCTTTACTTTTACTTTCTCCACTTCCTTCCTTCCTTCCCTCATACTTCTTTCCTTTCTTCTTTCTTCCTTCATTTCCATCCTGCTTTCCTTCCTTTTTTCCTTCCTTCCTTCCTTCCTTCCTTCCTTCCTTCCTTCCTTCCTTCCTTCCTTCCTTCCTTCCTTCCTTCCTTCCTTCCTTCCTTCCTTCCTTCCTTCCTTTTTTCCTTCCTTCCTTCCTTCCTTCCTTCCTTCCTTCCTTCCTTCCTCATTCTTTCCATTCTCTTACTGTCATTCTTTCCTTCCTTAGTTCCTGCCCAGTATCCTCTGGTCCCTCCGATACCGCTATGTCCAGCCTATGTCCTGCGTCTGTTCGTTTAGTAATGCAAAAGCATTACTAGCCCCAGTACGAGAAAATTCGGCAGAGTGTGTTAGTATGCTAGTGTGTGTACTCGCAGACGGTACAGAAAATCCAGGCGATGGCAAAAAAAAAAAAAAGGATGACATCATAAAGCGGCCGTATGTCGCACACAGCAAGCCGAACCCTGCCACTTCAGACTACCCAAGCATGTTGTTCGCCTATTGTGCGTATTCGCCACTGGCCGACCTTTATGCGACGTCAGTTTCCCGATATTTGTACCAAAATTATAACGAAACCGTTTGTCCTGCAGTGTTCCGGGTGGTGTCATATACTTTCTCATGGCATATAGCTTACATGTACTAGTCAAGTTAAAGGCTAGCTCACAAGAGGTATTCGAACCGACAGCCTATGTACCTTAAATTGTATGTCTTCCCAGATTTTCGTATCAAAATTGTGATTCAACCGTTCGTCGTACAGCGTTCCGGTTGGTGTCATGTGTGTGCGGGTCGGTGTCAGTGCACCCGGGGACAGACGGAAGTGTGTCTACCGACTTTTTTTTTATTCAGTGAAGCGACTTTAATTTTTAGGTTAACGTATCAAATTATCGCTTCTTCCCTTCTCCCCCTTTTCTTATCCTTTACCGTAACCCTCATCGTCAAAACGCTCCTCAAGCAATTGATCCTCTCCTTCTTAGCTGTAGTCTAATACCACGCTTACATTTTCAGGAATTCAGTTTCATCCTCCTTTTTCTTCTTTCCTCCTTTTCTTTATATGAATTTGGCGCAACAGGCTCCGGTCCATCCCGCGACGGAAGTTTCCCGGTAGCCGAAAGCCTCCCTCCGTGGAATTCGAACTGCTCGCTCATTTCTATTTAACTGCGCCTCTTGCGCTCCGAGAAGCGCTTCGAGAGTAGGGCTTCGTACTGAACTTTCATAACGCAGAATCCAATTAGTCCGCCTTTATTTTAGACAGTGCACGCGACAGCCGCCGTTCCGACTAACGGTTACTTCCTGAGAAATGAGAGAGCAAGCGACGTGATGGGAAGCACTTTGGTGTATGCGATCTGACGTGCGTGAACCTGAAGCTTTAGCGTGACGCATCTGGAAAATAGGGTGATCACTTATCACGGTGGCTTTGTCTGCTGTTTTCACGCTTATACAGCTGGCCAGACCTTTAGCTGCGTCCGTGACGGACGCTTCTTCTGCGCTCCTGCGCTTTGAAACGAAGCGAGCTTGCGGAAAGCTCAATATTAAGCACGGGCTTAGTGAATCTGTGCTTAGATTTGAAATTTATTTTCGCAAGTTTGAATCGTCATAAGCTGCAGGAGCACGGAAAACGCGGCCGTCACGGATGCCAGCTGAAGATTTGGCCGGCTGTACATTAGACGGCTTTCAGCAGATATGAAGAGAGCGAAAGCTTTGCTGGAGGATTGACTGACTGGGTCTACGATACAGGAACTCCTCAGCGACGGTTGAGTTCTCCGAGTAGCAGGAGCGCAACTCTTTCGAGCTCGCCAGAGTTTACATGGGAATTTCAAGAGGTCTTCGACTCAGTAACCAATTACAGCCCCTCTTGCAACATGGCCGGGTATTATGGATGAATAAGGATTTTTGTCTGCCTGCTTAGGATGCCTGCAGGCAAGATTTGTCGCCGGCTGCTCTCAGACGAAAAAAAAAATAAAGCAGTGAGAGAGAAGTCATGAAGGGAAATCGCGAAATCACTATCCCCATCGCTGCATATATATTTAAAAGATAGAAAAACGTGAACGAGGCCAAGGGAATTTGTTAGCCTTATCAGTAAAGTCACTCTATCATACTTTTGGCGGAAGTGTGGCGTTTGCTTTCTGATAAGCTTTGTACTGGCCATATCGAATTCCAAAATGGCTATATGCACGGGAGGATCTCCAGCCGCAAATAATTGAAGGTCAAGGGATTGTTTAAGACCCACAATGGGTAGGACCTAATTGTAGGGGAAAGAAATGCTAATTTAGAAGTGGGCTGTAAGTTATCCGAATTTCTTTCGTCAGTACGTTATCGCGTTTCCTTAAATTTAGCGAAAAGCTCAGTTTGCGTCCTTTTGAGGAGATAAAGTCTTTGCGAAACTCCGAAAGGTATTACTGCGTTCTTTTCATGCTTCTCTGAGAAAAAATTTAAGAACAAAACGGCAGATTTGAGAAAACAAGCGTTCCTGTGCTCTTAAAACAAACGGGTGCTGCTGCATCACGCAAAGCAAGCGAGAATCTGTATTTATTGACGGGGCTTCAGTGTAATAAGGCTGTTGTGCTCGTTTCATTAGAACCCTAGGGCGTCGCGAAATGCGATCGACGTGATTGCTTTTCGAGAGTCGAATGCAGGACCTTGGCATCGGAAAAGAATTGCCTGGGGCGCCGCTTGAACGCGGCTGACGACCGCTTATCGGCTGTTGCGAATGGCAACCACGAATCACTCAGGATAAAAGAGAGAGACTTTTTTTTAAGAGGAAGCAAATGAATAGGATCGTATCTCTAGCAGGCCCACGTCGGCAGCTTCATCTAAACAATGAAAGGTACTGAGGATCGACTATTGCTTGCAGTCAAAACACCGGTTAAGAAAGCGAATTTTATTTATTTTATTTAGAACATACTGCAGGCCTACAGTAGGCCCAAGCAGGAGGGGCGAATACATAATATATGAAAAAAAAAAAGAGAACAGGTTTAGCAAAATTGAAAAATGTTAAATACAAGTTGTAACACAAAATACAGCAATAAATACAAGGCTCAGATGCAAAATACAAAAAGTAAACGTAGAAATAAATGGCTCTCAAATTAAATGCAGTGAAGAAAACATAGAGTCAAAAGAATCAGCTTCGGTTTTTCTGGTTGAAAAACAAAACGATTTGTGGGAAGAAAAAAAGCTCGTGTGGAATGACACTGAAAGCCTCTGACTGAATGTGAAACCTCTTCCCTCTTCTAGGGGGTCCGCCCCATGGACCGCTCAACCCCCATGGCCCAGGCATGCTTTACCATGACTGATGAGAATGTAGTCAGGACTTCCTTCTCGGAGTAGCGATTTCATTCGGTTAAGGGAGGCTTATTTTTACGACGAGTTCTCAAATTCCGAAAATCCCTCCCTCGTTCCTTCTCCACTGGTAAAGGGAGGGGGGAGGGATGAGTGAAGTGAAGTTGTATTCACTCCAATGAGTGAAGTTGTCGCCATAAAGGCGACAACTTCACTCATTTTCGTGGATACAGCTCAAGAACTAGCAACCGTCAAAGGAGACCCTCTAGCCAATGACGCCGGCCAATTGTGATGACGTCACAGTTGATCCCATTTCACAGAGGTTCCCGCCAGCCAATCGCAGTGTCATGCTAGCGAATTAACTACGATGTCATGACAAACGATCGACACCATTGGCTGGAGAGATTCCTTTGAGGGATGTTCGCTGTTTCGTTCTTGTGTTTTATCTGATTTTAATTGTTTCGCTCATCTCAATGGTTTAAAAATTTCCGCATCCTCCTTTACCATTCGCGTCGCGCATTGTTTAGATATGCATTTAGTGGTCCAATTCAGCGTGCGCATCTTACACAGTTTGATTAAGATTTGTGCTTTCAACGGGAGATTCCAGTGGCAAGCTGTATTGGCTGCATGTATTAACTCTCGTGATCAGGTACAAAGCTTACATGACACTAGCCTTGCTTTTCTGATCGACGAACTCAACTCAGGGAGTCGAGTCATTATGACGCGGTTGACCGTGTAGTTGTGAAGTCTTGTTTGCGAACGAACGAAGAGAAACTCAAAAAGCCAGCGCATTCGGTAGCATAACATGTTCATTAGCAACACTCTTACAAAAACACCAAGGAGTCTTCATATGTGTAAGAAGGAGAGAGATAGGAACACTTTATTTGGCGACAACTGAAACCCCCTGTGAATCTTAGTTCTGTCGTGCCAGGGCTAGTTGGTCGGCGAGCGGAACGTGTCTATGCCTTCTGGCCGTTTGCTCATTAAGCGGTGATCAAATCAGCTAGGCGCCATGCTGGCGGGGACGCGTTTAACGCGGTGGAAGTCGAAACATGTTTTCTAATATACTACCATCACTAATACACTAATCTAATACACCAATATAGTACACTAATACTCCATCATCACCACAGCCTGACTACGCCTACTGCAGGACAAAGGCTTCCCCCATATCTCTCCAATTAACACTGACCTGTGCCAGCTGCGGCTACCCTATCCCAACAATCTTATTAATCCCATCCTTCCACCTAACTTCCTTCCGCCCCCTGCTACGCTTCCGTTCTTACGGACTATCGGTTATCTTGCCTTCGTATTAATAAATGTCCTGACCAAGCCAATTTCGTCCTCTTGATTTCAACTAGGATGTCATTAACTCGCGATGGCCTTGTCATTTCAGCATCCGCCTTGCATGCGGGAGGTGTGGGGTTCGATACCCAGTGCCGCCGGGTACGCACCGGTGATACAATGGGTACAAGCTTTCCGCTGCATGGTGTTCGGCTTCTTTAGGGTGAATTGCTCGGGAAATGGGTCTTTGACCCCTCCTTGAGCAGAGGAAACAACCTTGTGTCCTTGCGCTCTTTGGCCACAGAAGCTCTTGCGCCATAAAAATTCATCATCATTAACTCTTGTTTGATCCCTGACCGACTCTGCCCTCTTCCTGTCTCTTAACGTTATACCTATCATTATTTATTTATCGGTGTAGTTTATTTTAATCGGTGTTGAACACTCAACAACGCCCAATAGTAAGGTCTGCACCCACCCTGCCGTACGAGTCGAATGACGTGTATTAACGTATTACAGGATTGAAGATTATCGTGCTTTTCGCACCTGGCGCTGCAGCGGTTCTTACGGAAAGCCCCACATTTACAACCTCGCCCTTGCTGATGGAGCGCTTTTACAACGTCGGCCGGCGCATATAATCTCTTCCCATCTGCTTCCGAACGCGCAGAAGTGACAACAAAAATTAAAAAAAAAAGAAGAACCAGCGGCGCTCTCTCCGCTATTTCCGCGTTATCGGTGTCGTAATACGACGAAGACTCGTTTGCCGCTGACGCTTGCGCCAACTTATCGAGAGGTTGGCTGCTCGTGAGCTACGAACACGTAATTCTTGCCCGAATATCGGTAAGAACTTTAGCACGCGACCTCCACGATCACGGCTTTCCCGTGCACACTATGCACACGATGATGGCGTCGCGGTGGGAAATCCCTTTAGCTACGTTCTCGTCCCATCACGCACGGTCGCTTTGTAGAACCGCGCGTGTTTGCGGAGGGCCCAAATGTGGGAAAAAACACGTCGACTTCGCGCTTCGTCGCCCGTCTCGCATACAAGGTGTACCAACTAAACCTAATCAAGCTTTTAAAAAAGACGGAGAGTCCTAGCGCAGTGAAACAAACCGAGAGCTGGTGAGAGCCGCGTGGCTTAGTCTGCAGCACTTTTTTCGTTCTCCAAATTTAATTAATTGGTAAATATTAATTATCTAATTTTTAATTATTGGCTTCAAGAACAAAGTGTCTGTTCAGAAGTCGTAGACCTTCTTGAAAAACAGCTGACTGAAATGCTCGCACCAAGGTACCGTTTTCAGAAGGTTGTTTTTTTACTGGCCTTAAAAGATAACTCCCACGATAACAAAAGCTTCCCCGTGACAGCAGTGCTGTTTCAGCGTCCCAAGACACTTCTCAGAGAACAAAATGCGTTTTTTTTTTTCTGGAGCACTATATCTGATGGTACTTTGCGTGTTCACTGGGCGATGGATATGGGCCAGCTGCTGGTCACATCTTTCTTTTAATGCCGGTAAATAAAGCTGTGTAAATGGTACCTTGGTGAAAACATTGCAGCCAGCTGTTTTTAAAGACTATCTTTGATAAACGTGTCGCTCATATCGCATGACTATACTGACCATTACCTTTAGCTAGTACGCCTGGTATAACCATAAAATGTTTTATATAAATAAATGCCTACTTCGCTATAGGGGGCCTAATTTCACGAGCCTTTGCACTCTTGTCTCGCCTAAGCAATGAAGTGCTGTGACTGGCATTCTCGTCCTTGGCTAAACTGTCGTTCTCCAGGGCAAGAGTGCAGCGTTATTGACTATGGGAGATAACGACAGCTATCAAAACAAGTGACGACAGCTGCTACTAAGCTGCAGCTACCATTGTATAAGTATATATAGAACTGTTCGTTACGCCGTGCAAGTATATCAACTCGCTCAGCTTCTCACCCTTCTGATATGATATATTTCATGTAGTACACAAGGCTCTTTTTTTTGTGTGTATTTCGAGCGCTCGTATCATGCTTGTTTTTTAGTCTGTAATTGCAGTTTCTGTTTCGTAATCGGCGTCGTTTAACGTGCCGAGGCGACGCGGGGGCTATGAGGGACGCTGTATTTGAGAGCTCCGGATTAATTTAGACCACCTGCGGTTCTTTATCGTGTGCTGAGATAGCACACCACGCGGGTGCTTCTTTATTTTACCTCCATCGCTGAGCCACCGCGTCGGATAGTTTTCTAGTCTGTGTCCCATTGTTACGCGATGTTTCTTCTTCTTTTTTCTCTATATAGGTAGATGGCGATAACTACCAATTGTTTCATTTATTTTATTAGCACGAAAGCACTACTCCACGTACAAACCCCGAGCAAGAATCTTGTCGTGTTGTGCTCTGAACTTACCCGAGCTTACCCGCGTAACTCGGGTAAGCCTAAGCTCGGGTAAGTTCGGAGCAGCGCCACGCCAGCTGCGCGAGAGGTTGCTCGAGAAGAGCTACTACAAGAGTCGCACATTAATCCCTCCCGGTGGCTGTGATAGAAACAGCCACCTGCCAATGCAGCGGCGCATCGCTTAACCGCTGCGCCACTGCGCTGGTAGTGGTATGAGGGCTCGACGCCACCTACGAATAATAAGTAGAGAAGGATCAATTCTGCATACGTGGGCATTAACCCACTAAAGCTATCGCATCATACCCTTAAGGTGGAGCTGAAGCGTCCCCTCCATTTGAAGAATGGGCACCTGCTTTCGCACTTCTATTCGGTTTAACTGCGTTAAACCCACACCACTTTTTTATTACAGTACTAGAAAGATGACTTGGCGTGGTGTTCTAGATAAGGGGTAGACTCACACAATAGAGAAAGAGAGGGAGGGAATGATGAACGGAAAGGCAGAGAGGTTAACTATGGCGACGTCCAGTATTCTACCCTACACGTTGGAAGGGGGGCGAAGGGAGAGATAGAAATTTAAAGGGGCTTTCTAGACAGGAAGGTAGGTCAGTTTTCCACGTGTCCGTAGTCCTGAACGAACAGGATACAATGGGCATTTATGTCTTAAAATTTACAGCCTTGAATTCAATCCTGAGTCTTTCAAGAATTTCAAAAGCGCCTTCACAGCTGTCCTCTGCGATGAAGGTTTAGTAGACTGACACAAAGTTCCAACAAAAGTTATCCAGTGGCAGCTTTCAAGTGCGCTAGAGAGCCGAAAGAATGCGTTGGAAAGAGCGTAGCTGAAAAATACGCCCCCTGATCGTGGCTCAGCCAGGAAAGAGATGAACCCTCGCTGCGCGTGCCTCCGTTCGCCCGGGCGGCAGCGATAGCCACTGGGGTCCTGAAATGAGGACACCACCCGTTCTGTAACCTTTCATTTTCTTACTTTCTTTTACTTTTCTCAATAAATGTTTTCAACAACAACAACAAGCCACGCGTGCAACGATCACGTTATGTGAAAAAGCGCGACTGACAGTATTATATACTGCTCGCCGGAACGAGGGTGGGGCGGTGTCGTTGCGTGACTGCGCTGCGGCGTGCCTCGAAGGTCGTGATCTTTCTTGTTGACAACGTGTGCTCGCGCGCGTGCAAAGGCTGCGCCGACACGTGCGCACAGCTGTGACACCTCCTCCGACCCTTCTCGGAAGTGCGGAGCAGTTCGTCACACCTGCAACGGGGGAAAAAAAAGAACGGGGGGGGGGGGGGGGGGGGGTAAAGCGCGGTTACGGGGAAAGAACGAGGCGCATCGTGGACGCGAAAAACAACCACGTCAGCAACAGGTCGTACGCAGAAGAGAGGATGATACGGAACTGTACAGGAAGTAAACGGCGACAGTAGATACTGTGCCCCATACAAAACTCTTCTTTCAATTTGAGAGAGGGCGCGGTAGAGAGCTCCGAGGTTATGCTTGCAGCCACAGAAAAAGTTTAAAAACAGCAGCAGTGTAGTCAGTTATTACAAAAGTAGAAACACAGGCGTGCACGATGGGGGGCTAGTTGGTATGACATAATAAAACATAAAACTGTGCGAAGGAACTATGCACCAGTTTCATCGCTGCTAAGTGCTCGGTGAGTGCTTGGCGCGCATGCGTATTGTTGTTGAGGAAATTATAAGGCATTGCTTCACTAAGCTAGTTGAAAGTATGCGCTCGTCCTGTCTACTTGTGTCGTCTGTCCTTCATGCAGCCTATGTTTCATTAAAAACTAGAAATAAGTAAAATGAGATTAGATTAATCGTGGATAATGATTGGACAGTAGCTTAGTTTGGAAAGGAAGGAAACAGGCACAGTTAATTCGAAGAAGAGTCGTTATGGTTTGGTACTTGAACCACCAATGCTATTCGCACACTATAGTTAAGTTTCGTGATTCGTTGACGGTTGTGCGCATACTAGGGTTTAAGTCAGGGTGCTCTCAGATCCCCAATCTCTATTGACAAGGGATCGGGGACTCCCCCGTGCTAGAATGTAGGGGCTGCATGACTCCGAAGCAGGCTACTTTTTCTTGTTCTTCTTGTCAGTTTAGGTCGGAACATTTCTTCTCTATATTTTTGAAAATTCCACTGTAATTTTTAACAATAATAATTAAGTTTTTCTAAAATTCGAAACGGAGAAAAATAAAAAGTCGGTAGCTCTGCACAAAAGTCTGAAAGAAAAAAAAGGAAAACCAGTGTCCTGACACCACGAGTCAGTCCGGAGCTGGCCACTCAGCTCCACAACTACACAACAATACACAACAACAACGAGAACAATGGCAGAGCGTGGAGGTCGCTTGTTTCGGATCTGTGTCCTAAATTGAGCAAAAAAAAAAAAACGCATTTAAAAACTATTTCCCCCTTTTGTGTAAAACACTGTGTGTAAAACAGGCCGCAAGCTGCTTTCTCCGTCTCCCTGTTTATTTCCCTCTCCACCTGTGCGCGAATCACATTAGGCACTGGCGAGTTCCAGTCGGGATCGTCAGTGAAACAACTAAAGAGCGCCGGCCACACAGAGACATGCCTAGGTGAGCACAGCTTCCTAAATACAATTACATACAATTACATACAATTACATACAATTACATACAATTACATACAATTACACACAATTACACACAAGAAGTAAAAACGGAGTAAACTGCCCTCTAGTGCACGCCCTTTTATGAGGGGGAGTGCATTAGAGGACATCTTACTCTCTTTTTACTGCCATATAAGCGTATTCCTGTTTAGAGTGTATGTTTACCTGCACATTCTCTCTCTCTCTGCCAAAGGTTTATCAAAAGCTTTCAAACGTTTCCCTCACGGCAAATTTGCAGGTGCTCACACACAGTGAGAAAGATGCTGTGCCTTTCTTTTCGTAGCAACGTCGTTCACGGAACCTTTTCTGATTGGCTGCAGCCATTTATAGCTTACCCAAGGGCGTACGGTGTAGTGAGAGATTAAAACAAATCTGTTGCTGGCGTGCAGCTGTAAAAAAAAAAAGCAAGTTAAAGTCATTACGCTGAGTTCACACGGAATACTTGGCGCCAGCTGAAGTTCCCACCGCGCTGAACGGCTCTGATGAGGAATTACAACACTTGAGTAACGGCTGAGGCGGTTGAATTCTATGCGTTGCCATGACGTTCTCGAAGAAATGGATGGGGACAGGGATTCCAAGCGAAGGTAGATGTAGCCGGGGGCAGTAGAGAGTCAGGTTAGCGGATGAGACAAGGTAGTTTACGGGAAAAGACAGGGTGGCCGCAGCAGGCGCAGAGGACAGGGCTAACTGGAGGGATATGGGAAAGACATTTTTCCTGCAGTGGAATTATAGTTAGGCTGATGATGATGATGGCGATGATGTCGTTCACAGTCAGGTCGCTTATGCAGATATGCCGCCTGGAGGATATTCTGCCCACATGGCTTCATTCCTGTTTTCTTACTAGTGACAAGAAAATAAAAAAAAAGTAAGTGAGTTTCCTCGAGTGAAGAGAAAGGTTGCGGTAAAATGGGGAACAAAAGAAAAGAATTCTAGTCCCGACGTGATGTACTGTTACGCATGGCTGCCTCTCCAGCCAACGTGGTGTGCTGCTGGAAACGCGGAAGCCAGATGCGGTCTTCTTCGAGCGCGAAGGGGAGCTTCGCCGCACGGCAGCGCACAGCCAATCTCCGCGGCCGCATAATCTCGTAACGGTGCATCAGTAGCGCTGGCCAAGATCACAAAGCAGGAAGCGCTGGCACTTAACTTGGACATGATGAACTGCTTTCTCTTCTTGCACGGCTCCTGCAAAATTGCGAGCGCTCCTTCCGTCAGCCTTTCCTTCTACTCTTCTACCTTGCGTAAACAGGGGAGAGATTTGATTTGCGTAACGAAGTTAAACAGTCGCGACTCAGGGTGGTTTAGATAAGAGCTAGGTGCGAGCCTCTTGATACATACTTTTGGATTTCGTCCAAACCTAATGTTTCCATGCATGTTCAACTCCTCTCCTTCCTCTGTGAGATCTTCTGAACTGCAGTCTTATAAAACTGGTCTATATACTTTCTATAGATTTCTTATAGACTCTGTTACCTTCCTGTAGAGGTTTCCCTTTGCCGATTGATTGTCTATAGATAAAAGTTTCCTAAATGTGTACGGCCATGAATCTATAGATCGTGTATAGGCAGTCTATAGGGTTAGTATTGCACATAGACTAGTCGGCATTTGCCTACCGACTGCTTTAAAAGACGCTGGTCGTTTTTGTAGTACGTGCACTGTTAGGAAGAAGCTGAACAATCCTGCATACGAGAAGTTGCCGACCGCCTGTCTCAATGTGCACTAGAATTACGGCATATCCATATGTAATTACGATTCCCAGATATGTCTTGCAAGGCTTATATGCACATATCTGCAGTTGAGTTGCATTTATGATGTCTGCATAATGTTCATGGTGCCCTATATTCTATTACATTTAAAAAAAGAAAATCTCCAAGCGAGCGAAGCCTAGCAAACTCGCTCGCACAGTAACACGATGCTAGGTAGACCTGCGTCACGAAATTATGTCAGAGGAACACAGCCATGCAGGTTGATGAGTCACTGGAATGTCTTACAAGGTTATAGAGGTGACAAAGTTGACACAACGCGTCCGCATGCTTTCTCTGCATTTTATGTACGCCATTTTGAGCTAGCCTTGATCTGTAGCTAGTGGCGGTTAGCAGCTGAGCTAAAATAATTCAGTTAGTTCGCAAATTATGGTGGCGAAAACACCAGTCACGCCTGCACGCGTCAAACCTACAACTATTTTTAATTGCGAAACTTGAATATCTTATATAATATTAAAAGCACGCTTGATGAATAACTTCAAAGTTCTTCAAAAAGCCCGAAAGCACCTGTACAGCCTCATGTGCCGTGTACTTTGAAAGTATAAACGGATGCATTGATGCTGTAGACGTGCTTAGCGCACCCGTAAAACAAACAAGAAAAAAAATGAAGATTGCGGAAAGGGTGCCCTCATTAGTGTTGCTCCCTTAAGGGTGTAATTTTTTTTATTTTGCACTTTTACTAAGCATCGCAATTCTTTCTCTAAGGATGTTTCTTTTTTTTTTAACTCATACCGTCCCAGGTGTCCACCGCAGCAAGACAGATGACGTTTCCATTTCCTTGTATTTAACTACCTATATAGGTACTTGACTACCCATTTAGTTACCTCACTTCAGTTAAGTACCCGTTTTTTTACCCCATACTTTAAACAGAAAGGAACAAGGAGTAAGCTTTCCTCCAGCGCATTATCTTTTGTCAAAGGCAGTGCGCTTTTTTTTTTTTTAATTCCCCGTAGACGGTGGGAGGAGTCGACCAACGCATGGAGTGCCTTTCAGGCAGTCGCGTGACGGCTTTGCTTTCGCTTTTATTTTTTTCTTTTAGGTTTCCGTGAATAAATAGATCTAGTCAGTGACTGCATAGCTGCAAATTAGGCCCACGGAAATAAAAGTACGCGTGGACTCTTTGCTTTCGTCGATCACTACGTATCACTCCGCCGATGGCAGAGCGGCAAGCCGCCATGGGACTGGTTGAAAGGTTGCCTTACTCCTCGCACCGTCTGCGAGGAATTTAAAAAAAGAAAGGCAGGAGCCGGGACGTTTAATCCGATTTAAATTAGGGGAATCGGCCGCTCAGGGCAATAATTCTAGGTTTCTAAGAACGCTCGGAACGCGTAGATCGAGTTCCAGCGGTAAAAATACGAGTTCAGATTCCTCTTCAGTGCACCTTTAAGTACCGTGTACATTACTCACGTCAATTTACACACTGCCGCAACAGTTTAGCGAGACAAAGTACTAGACGTTTGGAGCTTAGAGCCGCATACACGCGCTATGCTCGACAGGGGGCGCATATATAGCGTGCAGCGTGTGCTGCTAGGCGTAGCTTACAATCACGCCATTTCCGGTGCAGCACGGCGACCCATTTCTTCCGCACGCCACGAGCAGAAGCGCACCTCTCTGTCGCAACAGGACGCACCAAATTAATCGCCCATTGAGGGAACTCACCGGGGGGTGTGGGTGCAGCGGAGCGAGCGAAAATAGACGCGCCACGCGCAGATATGATGCCCACGTGTGCCGCTGTTTGTGCTTTTCCCTGTAGCTCGCAACGCGCAGATGCTGGCCAAGGCTCCTTCGATCTCTTTAGGCTTAAGCTACTCCGCAGTTCAGTTTTACAAGAGCGCTGAACGATATAGATGATTCTTCTGTCCTTCGACGTCAGTTTTATCGCAAGCGCACCGGGAATGGTTTGTAGTTCTCGTTCCGACGGTGCAGAACCGATCATCTTTTTATACTGGTTGCGACATACATGATGGAGACTCGGCAGCGCGGATCAATAACGATGATTTGGAAAACGTGCACTCTGTGCGTGGCGTGCATCACTTTTTCATTCACTTCGTCGCTCCTCGACCTTTCCATTTTCAACAGGACCACAATAACAACAACAACAACAAAAATTGCGCAGGTGATCGCACGAAGTGAAGCGACAGATCTGCATTAGCAGTATTGGTTTTATCTATATTTAGTTTCCTTTTACATTGATCGCCTTTCCATTGACTCTTTTAACTGGATTTCGCCATGGTCTCTTGGTGGGCAATGGATATAGGCTCGTATGTTGGAGATGCTTTTTTACAGGTAGATTTTACAGGTTGATTTTTACAGGTAGAATCCGGAGGTGTAACCAGCGGAGGCTGCTCCGGGGGAGTCATCTTCCCCGCAAGGGTGTCCTGATCCGCACTGAGCCACGGGGGGCGTTTGGGGGTTAAGGCTCCGGACAAACACACAGACCACACCTCTTTACCTGAAAGAGGACAGTACGACGAACGCAGTAAAAATAAAATAAAATCCCGCACTTCTCACCCTCTTGCGGAGGTAAGAAGCGACAGCCGCGATTTGCATAAGGGACAAAGATGGGCTGTGATGAAACCTGGTGGTCCCTTTCTTGTGCTGTGCTAAGCACACAATGTGTACAAAATGGGCTTACTATACAGAAACTCGCTGATGCAAATAGCGCACCGGGAATGCTGCGTAAACATTAAGGCGCCGCTTTTGCTGAAGTAGTGAAGTAGTGTACTGATGGAGCTACACTGAAAATAGTTTTTTTTCCCTCTATGCCAGAAATTATTCAGTGCTTTAGGCACTGAATTACTGAACCGAGTAGCTGAACGTAGCTGAACCGAGTAGACTTGCGAAAGCATGTGTTTAGCCTTCCCTTATAAAAATGGTCTATACGCTGTCTGTGACTCTGTTGCCTTCCTATAGGTATTTTTTTGTCTATTCATAGTCTATAGACTGTCTATAGCAAAAAAAATCTTCTAAAAGTATGGGTCTATGGCTGCCTATTGCATTTGTATTCCCTATGGCCATAAATCTATAGATTTTCTATGGAAAACCTCTAGGTTCATAGACAAAAGTCTGTGCACAGTCTTTAGACCGTCTAATGAAATTTTCGTAAGAGTGGTTGGCTCATGGTATTGCTTTGCTCATCAGTTAAGCTCATCTGGTTTGGTTTGGTTTATGGGGGTTTAACGTCCCAAAGCGACTCAGGCTTTGAGGGACGCCGTAGTGAACGGCTCCGGAAATTTCTACCGCCTGGAGTTCTTTAACGTGCAACGACATCGCACAGTACACGGGCCTCTGGAATTTCGCCTTCATCGAAATTCGACCGCCGTGGCCGGGATATAACCTGTGTCTTTCGGGTCAGCAGCCGAGCGCCATAACCACTTAGCCATCGTGTCGGCCTAAGCTGATCTGATTTATTCGCGCCGCATATGGAAGTCGACGAAGACTACAATGTGCAATGCACAGCGCGAGAGTGCGTTGCAGCTTAACACCACGTCATCAGCTGCGGCGATAGCGTAGTGCTCTCGAGCAGTGGCCAACGAAGCCGATCTATTCGCGCAGCTACGGGTTCGGATCCCAGTCGCGGCAATATTTATTTATCTATTTAGTCAAGGGCAAGGTCAAGGCTTCAGTGATGGTCCCGCTTTTGCAGGCTTTTCGTGAAGTAGAGCTTTCGCTCTCTCTCTCTCTCTCTCTCTCTCTCTATATATATATATATATATATATATATATATAGGAAGGGGTATGAGGGGCTCGTTATAAATATGAAAGAAGCCAACAGCCACAGAAACCAAGGGGCACAGGGGATTTTTTTTAATTAATTTATTTATTTTGTGGTGTTGATCAATTTAGAATATTACTGAACATGTTATCGCTTAAAGCTAATTGATTAGAAAAGCAGAAGAAAAAACAACCACTGCCGCCGGTGGGATCCGAACCCACGACCTCCGAATTACGCGTCCGGTGCTCTACCTCTGAGCTACGGCGACGGCTGTCAAATCTTCTGCTTTCGGGGGTATTTATGTTTACAAGTAACCTAACCTTGAGAGTGTTCATCAGCGCCACCCACGTTCATAAGCGGCGGACGTAGAACGTCCTGAGTTACCGCAGGTGTGACGTAGAACGTCATCGAACGGAGAGGGTGGAAGCTGCGTGAGAACCCTCTTATGCTTCCTATGGAGTCAAGGCTGCCAGAACCGAGGCCCTCGCTAAGCAATTAAGCAAACAAGGGAAGGGGTATGAGGGGCTCGTTATAAATATGAAAGAAGCCAACAGCCACAGAAACCAAGGGGCACAGGGGATTTTTTTTTTAATTAATTTATTTATTTTGTGGTGTTGATCAATTTAGAATATTACTGAACATGTTATCGCTTAAAGCTAATTGATTAGAAAAGCAGAAGAAAAAACAACCACTGCCGCCGGTGGGATCCGAACCCACGACCTCCGAATTACGCGTCCGGTGCTCTACCTCTGAGCTACGGCGACGGCTGTCAAATCTTCTGCTTTCGGGGGTATTTATGTTTACAAGTAACCTAACCTTGAGAGTGTTCATCAGCGCCACCCACGTTCATAAGCGGCGGACGTAGAACGTCCTGAGTTACCGCAGGTGTGACGTAGAACGTCATCGAACGGAGAGGGTGGAAGCTGCGTGAGAACCCTCTTATGCTTCCTATGGAGTCAAGGCTGCCAGAACCGAGGCCCTCGCTAAGCAATTAAGCAAACAAGGGAAGGGGTATGAGGGGCTCGTTATAAATATGAAAGAAGCCAACAGCCACAGAAACCAAGGGGCACAGGGGATTTTTTTTTTAATTAATTTATTTATTTTGTGGTGTTGATCAATTTAGAATATTACTGAACATGTTATCGCTTAAAGCTAATTGATTAGAAAAGCAGAAGAAAAAACAACCACTGCCGCCGGTGGGATCCGAACCCACGACCTCCGAATTACGCGTCCGGTGCTCTACCTCTGAGCTACGGCGACGGCTGTCAAATCTTCTGCTTTCGGGGGTGTTTATGTTTACAAGTAACCTAACCTTGAGAGTGTTCATCAGCGCCACCCACGTTCATAAGCGGCGGACGTAGAACGTCCTGAGTTACCGCAGGTGTGACGTAGAACGTCATCGAACGGAGAGGGTGGAAGCTGCGTGAGAACCCTCTTATGCTTCCTATGGAGTCAAGGCTGCCAGAACCGAGGCCCTCGCTAAGCAATTAAGCAAACAAGGGAAGGGGTATGAGGGGCTCGTTATAAATATGAAAGAAGCCAACAGCCACAGAAACCAAGGGGCACAGGGGATTTTTTTTTTAATTAATTTATTTATTTTGTGGTGTTGATCAATTTAGAATATTACTGAACATGTTATCGCTTAAAGCTAATTGATTAGAAAAGCAGAAGAAAAAACAACCACTGCCGCCGGTGGGATCCGAACCCACGACCTCCGAATTACGCGGCCGGTGCTCTACCTCTGAGCTACGGCGACGGCTGTCAAATCTTCTGCTTTCGGGGGTATTTATGTTTACAAGTAACCTAACCTTGAGAGTGTTCATCAGCGCCACCCACGTTCATAAGCGGCGGACGTAGAACGTCCTGAGTTACCGCAGGTGTGACGTAGAACGTCATCGAACGGAGAGGGTGGAAGCTGCGTGAGAACCCTCTTATGCTTCCTATGGAGTCAAGGCTGCCAGAACCGAGGCCCTCGCTAAGCAATTAAGCAAACAAGGGAAGGGGTATGAGGGGCTCGTTATAAATATGAAAGAAGCCAACAGCCACAGAAACCAAGGGGCACAGGGGATTTTTTTTAATTAATTTATTTATTTTGTGGTGTTGATCAATTTAGAATATTACTGAACATGTTATCGCTTAAAGCTAATTGATTAGAAAAGCAGAAGAAAAAACAACCACTGCCGCCGGTGGGATCCGAACCCACGACCTCCGAATTACGCGTCCGGTGCTCTACCTCTGAGCTACGGCGACGGCTGTCAAATCTTCTGCTTTCGGGGGTATTTATGTTTACAAGTAACCTAACCTTGAGAGTGTTCATCAGCGCCACCCACGTTCATAAGCGGCGGACGTAGAACGTCCTGAGTTACCGCAGGTGTGACGTAGAACGTCATCGAACGGAGAGGGTGGAAGCTGCGTGAGAACCCTCTTATGCTTCCTATGGAGTCAAGGCTGCCAGAACCGAGGCCCTCGCTAAGCAATTAAGCAAACAAGGGAAGGGGTATGAGGGGCTCGTTATAAATATGAAAGAAGCCAACAGCCACAGAAACCAAGGGGCACAGGGGATTTTTTTTTAATTAATTTATTTATTTTGTGGTGTTGATCAATTTAGAATATTACTGAACATGTTATCGCTTAAAGCTAATTGATTAGAAAAGCAGAAGAAAAAACAACCACTGCCGCCGGTGGGATCCGAACCCACGACCTCCGAATTACGCGTCCGGTGCTCTACCTCTGAGCTACGGCGACGGCTGTCAAATCTTCTGCTTTCGGGGGTATTTATGTTTACAAGTAACCTAACCTTGAGAGTGTTCATCAGCGCCACCCACGTTCATAAGCGGCGGACGTAGAACGTCCTGAGTTACCGCAGGTGTGACGTAGAACGTCATCGAACGGAGAGGGTGGAAGCTGCGTGAGAACCCTCTTATGCTTCCTATGGAGTCAAGGCTGCCAGAACCGAGGCCCTCGCTAAGCAATTAAGCAAACAAGGGAAGGGGTATGAGGGGCTCGTTATAAATATGAAAGAAGCCAACAGCCACAGAAACCAAGGGGCACAGGGGATTTTTTTTAATTAATTTATTTATTTTGTGGTGTTGATCAATTTAGAATATTACTGAACATGTTATCGCTTAAAGCTAATTGATTAGAAAAGCAGAAGAAAAAACAACCACTGCCGCCGGTGGGATCCGAACCCACGACCTCCGAATTACGCGTCCGGTGCTCTACCTCTGAGCTACGGCGACGGCTGTCAAATCTTCTGCTTTCGGGGGTATTTATGTTTACAAGTAACCTAACCTTGAGAGTGTTCATCAGCGCCACCCACGTTCATAAGCGGCGGACGTAGAACGTCCTGAGTTACCGCAGGTGTGACGTAGAACGTCATCGAACGGAGAGGGTGGAAGCTGCGTGAGAACCCTCTTATGCTTCCTATGGAGTCAAGGCTGCCAGAATCGAGGCCCTCGCTAAGCAATTAAGCAAACAAGGGAAGGGGTATGAGGGGCTCGTTATAAATATGAAAGAAGCCAACAGCCACAGAAACCAAGGGGCACAGGGGATTTTTTTTTTAATTAATTTATTTATTTTGTGGTGTTGATCAATTTAGAATATTACTGAACATGTTATCGCTTAAAGCTAATTGATTAGAAAAGCAGAAGAAAAAACAACCACTGCCGCCGGTGGGATCCGAACCCACGACCTCCGAATTACGCGTCCGGTGCTCTACCTCTGAGCTCAGAGGTAGAGCTCAGAGCTCTGAGCTCAGAGGTAGAGCACCGGAGGTCGTGGGTTCGGATCCCACCGGCGGCAGTGGTTGTTTTTTCTTCTGCTTTTCTAATCAATTAGCTTTAAGCGATAACATGTTCAGTAATATTCTAAATTGATCAACACCACAAAATAAATAAATTAATTAAAAAAAAAAAATCCCCTGTGCCCCTTGGTTTCTGTGGCTGTTGGCTTCTTTCATATTTATAACGAGCCCCTCATACCCCTTCCCTTGTTTGCTTAATTGCTTAGCGAGGGCCTCGGTTCTGGCAGCCTTGACTCCATAGGAAGCATAAGAGGGTTCTCACGCAGCTTCCACCCTCTCCGTTCGATGACGTTCTACGTCACACCTGCGGTAACTCAGGACGTTCTACGTCCGCCGCTTATGAACGTGGGTGGCGCTGATGAACACTCTCAAGGTTAGGTTACTTGTAAACATAAATACCCCCGAAAGCAGAAGATTTGACAGCCGTCGCCGTAGCTCAGAGGTAGAGCACCGGACGCGTAATTCGGAGGTCGTGGGTTCGGATCCCACCGGCGGCAGTGGTTGTTTTTTCTTCTGCTTTTCTAATCAATTAGCTTTAAGCGATAACATGTTCAGTAATATTCTAAATTGATCAACACCACAAAATAAATAAATTAATTAAAAAAAATCCCCTGTGCCCCTTGGTTTCTGTGGCTGTTGGCTTCTTTCATATTTATAACGAGCCCCTCATACCCCTTCCCTTGTTTGCTTAATTGCTTAGCGAGGGCCTCGGTTCTGGCAGCCTTGACTCCATAGGAAGCATAAGAGGGTTCTCACGCAGCTTCCACCCTCTCCGTTCGATGACGTTCTACGTCACACCTGCGGTAACTCAGGACGTTCTACGTCCGCCGCTTATGAACGTGGGTGGCGCTGATGAACACTCTCAAGGTTAGGTTACTTGTAAACATAAATACCCCCGAAAGCAGAAGATTTGACAGCCGTCGCCGTAGCTCAGAGGTAGAGCACCGGACGCGTAATTCGGAGGTCGTGGGTTCGGATCCCACCGGCGGCAGTGGTTGTTTTTTCTTCTGCTTTTCTAATCAATTAGCTTTAAGCGATAACATGTTCAGTAATATTCTAAATTGATCAACACCACAAAATAAATAAATTAATTAAAAAAAATCCCCTGTGCCCCTTGGTTTCTGTGGCTGTTGGCTTCTTTCATATTTATAACGAGCCCCTCATACCCCTTCCCTTGTTTGCTTAATTGCTTAGCGAGGGCCTCGGTTCTGGCAGCCTTGACTCCATAGGAAGCATAAGAGGGTTCTCACGCCGCTTCCACCCTCTCCGTTCGATGACGTTCTACGTCACACCTGCGGTAACTCAGGACGTTCTACGTCCGCCGCTTATGAACGTGGGTGGCGCTGATGAACACTCTCAAGGTTAGGTTACTTGTAAACATAAATACCCCCGAAAGCAGAAGATTTGACAGCCGTCGCCGTAGCTCAGAGGTAGAGCACCGGACGCGTAATTCGGAGGTCGTGGGTTCGGATCCCACCGGCGGCAGTGGTTGTTTTTTCTTCTGCTTTTCTAATCAATTAGCTTTAAGCGATAACATGTTCAGTAATATTCTAAATTGATCAACACCACAAAATAAATAAATTAATTAAAAAAAATCCCCTGTGCCCCTTGGTTTCTGTGGCTGTTGGCTTCTTTCATATTTATAACGAGCCCCTCATACCCCTTCCCTTGTTTGCTTAATTGCTTAGCGAGGGCCTCGGTTCTGGCAGCCTTGACTCCATAGGAAGCATAAGAGGGTTCTCACGCAGCTTCCACCCTCTCCGTTCGATGACGTTCTACGTCACACCTGCGGTAACTCAGGACGTTCTACGTCCGCCGCTTATGAACGTGGGTGGCGCTGATGAACACTCTCAAGGTTAGGTTACTTGTAAACATAAATACCCCCGAAAGCAGAAGATTTGACAGCCGTCGCCGTAGCTCAGAGGTAGAGCACCGGACGCGTAATTCGGAGGTCGTGGGTTCGGATCCCACCGGCGGCAGTGGTTGTTTTTTCTTCTGCTTTTCTAATCAATTAGCTTTAAGCGATAACATGTTCAGTAATATTCTAAATTGATCAACACCACAAAATAAATAAATTAATTAAAAAAAAATCCCCTGTGCCCCTTGGTTTCTGTGGCTGTTGGCTTCTTTCATATTTATAACGAGCCCCTCATACCCCTTCCCTTGTTTGCTTAATTGCTTAGCGAGGGCCTCGGTTCTGGCAGCCTTGACTCCATAGGAAGCATAAGAGGGTTCTCACGCAGCTTCCACCCTCTCCGTTCGATGACGTTCTACGTCACACCTGCGGTAACTCAGGACGTTCTACGTCCGCCGCTTATGAACGTGGGTGGCGCTGATGAACACTCTCAAGGTTAGGTTACTTGTAAACATAAATACCCCCGAAAGCAGAAGATTTGACAGCCGTCGCCGTAGCTCAGAGGTAGAGCACCGGACGCGTAATTCGGAGGTCGTGGGTTCGGATCCCACCGGCGGCAGTGGTTGTTTTTTCTTCTGCTTTTCTAATCAATTAGCTTTAAGCGATAACATGTTCAGTAATATTCTAAATTGATCAACACCACAAAATAAATAAATTAATTAAAAAAAATCCCCTGTGCCCCTTGGTTTCTGTGGCTGTTGGCTTCTTTCATATTTATAACGAGCCCCTCATACCCCTTCCCTTGTTTGCTTAATTGCTTAGCGAGGGCCTCGGTTCTGGCAGCCTTGACTCCATAGGAAGCATAAGAGGGTTCTCACGCAGCTTCCACCCTCTCCGTTCGATGACGTTCTACGTCACACCTGCGGTAACTCAGGACGTTCTACGTCCGCCGCTTATGAACGTGGGTGGCGCTGATGAACACTCTCAAGGTTAGGTTACTTGTAAACATAAATACCCCCGAAAGCAGAAGATTTGACAGCCGTCGCCGTAGCTCAGAGGTAGAGCACCGGACGCGTAATTCGGAGGTCGTGGGTTCGGATCCCACCGGCGGCAGTGGTTGTTTTTTCTTCTGCTTTTCTAATCAATTAGCTTTAAGCGATAACATGTTCAGTAATATTCTAAATTGATCAACACCACAAAATAAATAAATTAATTAAAAAAAATCCCCTGTGCCCCTTGGTTTCTGTGGCTGTTGGCTTCTTTCATATTTATAACGAGCCCCTCATACCCCTTCCCT